>NC_086450.1:379723308-380023308 GCF_028390025.1 Pseudophryne corroboree | reverse complement strand
ACCTTTGCAAAGTTTTATAAGTTTGATACCCTGGCTGAGGAGGACCTCCTGTTTGCTCAATCAGTGCTGCAGAGTCATCCGCACTCTCCCGCCCGTTTGGGAGCTTTGGTATAATCCCCATGGTCCTTACGGAGTCCCAGCATCCTCTAGGACGTTAGAGAAAATAAGATTTTAAACCTACCGGTAAATCTTTTTCTCGTAGTCCGTAGAGGATGCTGGGCGCCCATCCCAAGTGCGGACTACTTCTGCAAGACTTGTATATAGTTATTGCTTAAATAAGGGTTATGTTATAGTTTCATCGGTTTTGGTTTTTCATACTGTTAACTGGTTAGTTTAACACAAGTTATACGGTGTGATTGGTGTGGCTGGTATGAATCTTGCCCTTGGATTAACAAAAATCCTTTCCTCGTACTGTCCATCTCCTCTGGGCACAGTTTCTCTAACTGAGGTCTGGAGGAGGGGCATAGAGGGAGGAGCCAGTGCACACCCAGAGTCAAAGTCTTTCTTAAAGTGCCCATGTCTCCTGCAGAGCCCGTCTATCCCCATGGTCCTTACGGAGTCCCAGCATCCTCTACGGACTACGAGAAAAAGATTTACCGGTAGGTTTAAAATCTTATTTTTTCCATCACGCCTCCAGTTTTATATACCACCTACCTCTTACATACCATCCCTTTCTTTTACTCTTCCATTGTCATATACAGCCCCAATTACTCCATGTGACCTGTTTCCACCACTGTAATACATAGTTCTCTCATCGTTATAGAGAACCAGTCATACACCTTTTGTCATCGCTCCTGCATTGTTGTTTACAACCTACATAACGGTTATGTACCATCTATTTTCATGTCAAAAGGTCGACATGAAAATGGTCACAATAAATAATATGTCCAAACACTCCGCGTGTTGCGCAAATACTGCAGAAGGCTGCCTTATGGTTCCCGTAACCAGAAATGGTGTCTCTCCAAAACACCACAAAGGAAATTCTAATACGGAAAAATTTTGAACACGGGTACCACCGGGCGCCTAAATCAAATACTTATAGAAAATGGGGGGTGATTCCGAGTTGTTCGCTCGCTAGCTGCTTTTAGCAGCATTGCACACGCTAAGCCGCCGCCCTCTGGGAGTGTATCTTAGCTTAGCAGAATTGCGAACGAAAGATTAGCAGAATTGCGAATAGAAATTTCTTAGCAGTTTCTGAGTAGCTCCAGACTTACTCAGCCATTGCGACCAGCTCAGTCCTTTTCGTTCCTGGTTTGACACACACCCAGCGTTTGCCCAACCACTCCCCCGTTTCTCCAGCCACTCCTGCGTTTTGCAACTCGGAACGCCTGCGTTTTTTCGCACACTCCCATAAAACGGCCAGTTTCCGCCCAGAAACACCCACTTCCTGTCAATCACACTACGATCAGCACAGCGATGAAAAAGCTTTGTTATGCCGTGAGTAAAATACCTAACTTTTGTGTAAAATAACTAAGCGCATGTGCTCTGCGAACCTTGCGCATGCGCAGTAAGCGACTAATCGCAGTATAGCGAAAATCGGCAACGAGCGAACAACTCGGAATGACCCCCATGGTGTCTAGGTATACGTAAATGGTGATATATAAAAAAAACGTATACAACCCTTTATCTGAAGTGAAGTGTCCAATCTCCAAAAATCACAACTCCTCCTCGTAGCATGTATCATATAAGTACAGCATATGTAAATAGAGGAGAGAGGGAAACCACATGTGTTGTACAGTAATTTAATAACATATACACACATAAAATTAGGACATGAATCACAAACAACACAACAAAGACAATGGTCAAATAGTAAAAATGGTAAAAAATCCCATGAGTGGGAGCCACAGGGGAAAAGTGCGAAACAATTACCAGAGTGTCTGAGAACCCACAAAAAGCTCTCAGACAAGTTCTTTTAAAGTCCAGAAGCCATCCTGGGCCGCAAGCTGGAAATGTCTCTGATCTCCGTACTGCAAAATACCCACTGGATGCTGTCCACGGATGGGTGCTGTCCACGGATGGGTGCCGCCAACGCGTTTCAACTCCTTTCCGGAGTCTTTCTCAAGGCTGTATACCATTTCCAAAGTCACTATCCAGATATTTAAATGTTCTTTAAACCAATCACAACTGGTGTTTCTGCATAATTACCAATCTCCAGCACCGGCGCATTGCCGGGTTTCCATAGTAACCGGAAGTGTGTCCTCATCATTTCCACCTGCATGTCCGCGCAGTCGTCGCCATGGAAACCAGAAGCGCCAGTACATTACCTCCGGAGATGACGTCCTCGCTAGAGTCCCCATAGCAACTGGACGCACGGGTTCATTCTCACCGGAAGTATGCCTCCGGCTAACGCTTCATCTCCATGGTAACTGAATACACGGAACCACCGCTGGCGGATGAGAGATAGCACCTTTGCACATATGTATACACAGGGAAATGAATAACCAAGTCCACTAGTCCTCAGATGGTTGGTTGTGCAATATTCTCATAAATTCTAAAAAGTACAGAATAAAACATATAAGTATACCGGAATAAAATCACATGAACCATTTAAATTCGAAATCATTGTTCAGGCCCATAGGGTGTAAAGTATTAAATTCATAGATAAAATGCATTTTGCTTTTAGCTAAAAGTGTAGTAATGTCCCGCTGTCGTGGTCCACATTTGACCACTTTAATAGCCCCAAATCTAACAATCCCCCCTGTAGAGCTATTGTGATGGATTTTGAAGTGGTTTGAAAGAGCATGGGACTCTAAGCTTTTTTTGATGTTCCTGCAGTGTTCGCTTAGACGGATTTTGAGCGGTCTTGTAGTGCGACCGATATAAAACAAATGACACCTACACTCAATAAAATAAACAACATTTTTTACGTTGCAAGTGATAAAATCTATAATTTTAACAGTCTTCCCATTAAATCAAACTGACTCAATTTTTTTGGTCCCATCACTTTGTATCTCCCGGCAACAGATGCACATACCGCAGCGGTGAAAACCCTGCGTTATGATCCTACCCTCTCTCTTCTTGGGCGGTATATAACTGTTAACCAGGGAGGTTTTCAGATTGGGAGCCCTTTTGTAAATAAATATGGGGTGATCTGGTAATGCACCTCCTAGGACCGGGTCTTTTTTCACGATTTTCCAGTTCCGTTTTACTGATTTTTCAAGGGTTTTGTACTGGGAATTGTAGCCAGTTATAAATGCCCATTCAAATCTTCCTTTATTGGGCTCCCTTTGTGGTTTTTCTGCCAGCAATGCAGTCCTATCAAATTTCTCTACTACCTCCATAGCTTTCTCAATTTTGGCCGTATCATACCCACTTGCTTCAAATCTTTCAGCTGATAGGCTTGATCCTGGTAGGTCTCAATTTTAGAACAATTTCTTTTCAACCTTTTCAATTGGCCATATGGAATAGAGTCTAACCAGTTATAGTAGACTCACATGTGGCTAGGATGGTGGTTTCCTCAGCTCTACCTGTCACTACCGTCACGTCTCTAAAAGAGCCTACGGATAAACGTGTTGAGGGTTGTCTAAAAGCAATTTACACCCTCACGGGTGCTGCACAAAGGCCCACTATTGCAGCTACATGGGCGGCAGAGGCTATTGAAGCATGGGCCTTGGAGTTAGAAGCTGAAATCTCCTCTGTCCATGCTAGACAATGCTTGTGATATATTGTCACAGCTTCTCGCTATATTAAAGAGGCGGCTTCTGATGCCGGTATCCTAGCAGCCAAGGCCTCTACTACGTTAGTCCTGGCTCGCCGGATATTGTGGCTGAGATCCTGGTCTGTGGATCTGAACTCTAGAAAAACCCTGGAGGTACTCCCTTTCAAGGGGGATATTCTGTTTGGGGAGGACTTAAATAAGATAGTGGCTGACTTGGCTACTGCCAAAACTGCCTGTCTGCCTAATACAGCTCCTTCTGTGTCGAATGCCAAAGGCACGTCCTTTCGTCCTTCAGGTAAAGCAAAAGGTCAGGCGTACCATAAGCAGGCCCGCACTTCCAAACCTGGTAAGCCGAAGTCCAAAAGAGCCTGGGCAGCCCGTCAGCCAGCAGCCAAGAGCGATAAGCCTGCCGCATGACGGGGCGGGCCTGCCCCTGGGGGATCCCAGGGTGGGGGGCCGGCTTCTAGGGTATACCCAGGAATGGTTGAAGACCACTTTAGATGCCTGGGTACGGGAAGTCGTCACTCGAGGTTACGCCATAGCCTTCAAAAACCGACCCCCTCATCGATTTTGCCAGACGAGGGGGCCGGAGGTACTATTCGCCGCTGTTTCTAGTCCCGAATCCGAATGGGTCCTCCCGGCCCATTCTCAACCTCAAGGCATTGAACAAGTTTGTGAAGGTTTCCAAGTTCCGTATGGAAACCCTTCGCTCTATAGTTCTGGCCTTGGAACCTGGGGACTACATGGTCTCCCTGGACATACAGGATGCTTACCTGCATATTCCTATAGCAGTGTCACATCAACAATACCTGAGGTTCGCTAGTGGCAACCTCCATTACCAGTTTCGGGCGTTACCTTTTGGTTTAACAACGGCTCCGAGAGTCTTCACAAAAGTTATGGCGGTGATGACGGTGGTACTCCGCCGTCAAGGGGTCAGGATACTAACGTATCTGGACGACTTGTTAATCCTGGCAAATTCCCCAGATCTTCTCCTGCGTCATCTGGATAAGACGGTCCGGTTTCTACAAACCCACGGGTGGCTCATCAACTGGAAGAAATCCTCCCTGGTCCCTGCTCAGAGCATGGTGCATCTAGGACCGCTGTTGGACACTCACAACCTGTTCTTGTCTCAGGAGAAAGTCCTGAAACTTCAGGACAGGATTCCTTGCTTCCTTTCTCTTCCGCAAGTGTCGATACATTCGGCAATGCAGGTGCTGGGCCTCATGGTATCAGCATTTGACATGGTGAAGTATGCTCAATTCCATTCTCGCCCCCTCCAGAAGCTGATTCTAGCCAAGTGGGACGGCCTGCCTCACCGGATCAGGTCTCAAATTATCTCTTTGACTCCGGAGGTCCGTCTGTTGCTGCTCTGGTGGCTCCAGGACCGACAATTGCGCAGAGGCCGTCCCTTCTGGATATCCAACTGAGTCCTGTTGACGACAGATGCCAGTCTAAGAGGTTGGGGCGCGGTGCTGGAGCAGCACTCCTTGCAGGGTCGGTGGACCAAGGAGGAATCTCTCCTCTCGATCAACATTCTGGAATTGCGGGCGGTCTTCAATGCGTTGAACCTATCCCAGCATTTGATTCAGAACCGTCCTGTTCAAGTACAGTCGGACAACGCCACCACAGTGGCTTATGTAAATCATCAAGGCGGCACTCGAAGCCGTTTGGCAATGAAGGAAGCCTCACGGATTCTACGTTGGGCAGAACGCCATCTACCGGCAATATCGGCAATATTCATTCCGGGAGTCCTGAATTGGGAAGCGGACTTTCTCAGTCATCAGGACGTGCATGCCGGCGAGTGGGGCCTCCATCCAGAAGTGTTTCAACTCCTCGTGGAAAATTGGGGTCTTCCAGATGTGGATCTGATGGCATCTCAACACAATCACAAGGTTCCGGCCTTCGGAGCAAGGACAAGGGATCCTCAAGCAGCATTCGTGGATGCGCTGGCAGTGCCGTGGAGGTATCGGCTGCCGTACGTGTTCCCTCCGGTGTCACTCCTGCCCAGGGTAATTCGGAAGTTCAAGCAACAAACGAGGCTGGCCTGCTCACAAGCAGACCCTGGCCAGGTGGATTAGAATGGTGATTGTGCATGCTTATGTGAAGGCTGGTCTGTCAGCTCTTGTTCATATTACGGCCCATTCTACTCGGTCTGTTGGACCTTCTTGGGCGGCCCAACGTGGTGCGACCCTTGATCAATTGTGCAAGGCGGCTACGTGGTCCTTCGGGAACACGTTCATAAGGTTCTATGCCTTCGATACTGCCGCTTCCCAGGATGCTTCCTTTGGACGCCGGGTTCTTGTGCCCGCTACAGTGCGTCCCCTCCCATAAGGAACTGCTTTAGGACATCCCCATTGTCCAGACTTGTGGAGCCCAGTGTACCCCGCAGCAGAAAATGAGTTTTATGGTAAGAACTTACCCTTGTTAAAACTCTTTCTGCGAGGTACACTGGGCTCCACAAGGGGCCCACCCTGACGCACTTAGCTTCTTTGGGTTGATATGGCATTAGCCGCTGACATTTCTCTTGTCGTGAGAGTGTGGTGTATGTGGCTACTAACCGTTGTCGTCTCTTTTCCTGCTACTGCATTGGGCTGGTTAACTAAACTGAGCTCCTGTGCTGGGAGGCGGGGTGATATAGGAGGCGGCGCTGTGCATTCTGGGAACAGTCAAAGCTTTGAGCCTGTTGGTGCCTTGGATCAAGATCCTACTCTACACCCCATTGTCTAGACTTGTGGAGCCCAGTGTACCTCGCAGAAAGAGTTTTAACAAGGGTAAGTTCTTACCATAAAACTCGTTTTATTCCATATCTGGACGATCTGATGGTAAAGGCATCTTCCAGGGAGAAGCTGTTACAGAACATTGCTCTCTACATTCAACTACTCCAGGATCATGGGCAGATCCTGAACCTTCCAAAGTCACATTTGGAGCCGACGAGGCGTCTGTCCTTTCTGGGGATGATCCTCGACACGGAAGTGCAGGGGGTGTTTCTACCAATGGAGAAAGCGTTGGTGATACAATCAATGGTTCAGGAGGTCCTGAAACCTGCCCGGGTATCGGTTCATCAGTGCATTCGCCTTCTGGGGAAGATGGTTGCCTCCTACGAGGCTCTACAGTACGGAAGATTTCATGCACAGTCCTTCCAACTGGATCTCCTGGACAAATGGTCGGGCTCTCATCTTCACATGCCCCAGAGGATTCGCCTGTCGCCGAAAGCCAGAATTTCGCTCCTCTGGTGGCTACAAACTTCTCACCTTCTCGAGGGCCGAAGGTTCGGGATTCAGCATTGGATCCTTCTAACTACAGATGCAAGTCTCAGAGGTTGGCGTGCAGTCACCCAAGGGGAAAACTTCCAAGGAAAGTGGTCAAGTCTGGAATCCATCTTTCCGATAAACATTCTGGAGCTAAGAGCCATGTACAACGGCCTTCTGCAGGTGGCACATCTTCTACAGGATCAGGCCATTCAGGTTCAGTCGGACAATGTAACGGCAGTGTCCTACATAAACCGACAGGGCGGAACAAAGAGCAGAGCGGCAATGTCAGAGGTAACAAGAATCATCCTCTGGGCAGAAAAGCACGCAATGGCACTGTCAGCAATCTTCATTCTGGGAGTGGACAACTGGGAAGCGGACTTCCTCAGCAGACACGATCTCCATCCAGGAGAATGGGGCCTCCACCCAGAGGTGTTCGCAGAGGTGACAAGCCGTTGGGGTGTCCCTGAGGTAGATATGATGGCCTCTCGCCTCAACAAGAAGCTTCGGAGGTACTGTTCCAGGTCGAGAGACCTGCAAGCAGTGGCGGTGGATGCACTGGTGACTCCGTGGGTGTTGCACTCAGTGTGTGTGTTCCCTCCACTCCCGCTCATCCCAAGGATTCTTAAACTAATAAAAAGAACAAGAGTTCAGGCGATCCTCATTGCTCCGGACTGGCCAAGAAGGGCTTGGTACGCGGATCTTCTGGATTTACTCCTGGAGGATCCGAGGCCTCTTCCTCTTCGCGAGGACCTTCTTCAACAGGGGCCATTCACTTACCGCAGCTACATTTGAAAGCATGGAGGTTGAAAGCCAGATCTTAGCTCAGAAGGGCATTCTGAAAAAGGTCATTCCTACCCTGATACAGGCTTGGAAGGGAGTTACATCTAAACATTACCATCGGATTTGGAAAAAGTATGTGTCTTGGTGTGAATCCAAGAAGTTTCCTACGATGGAGTTTCAACTAGGACGGTTTCTCCTCTTTCTGCATGCAGGTGTGGATGTGGGCCTGTGCTTGGGCTCCATAAAAGTCCAGTTTTCGGCCTTGTCCATTTTCTTCCAGAAACAATTGGCTGCTCTCACTGAGGTTCAGACATTCTTAAAAGGAGTTCTGCATATCCAACCACTCTTTGTGCCTCCTACGGCACCTTGGGATCTTAATGTGGTGCTGCAGTTCCTGTAATCGGATTGGTTTGAGCCTTTACAGGAGGTTGATGTCAAGTTTCTTACTTGGAAGGCGGTCACACTGTTGGCATTGGCATCTGCTAGACGTGTGTCAGAATTGGGGGCATTGTCCTGCAAAAGCTCCTACTTGATTTTCCATGAAGATAGAGCTGAGCTCAGGACGCGTCGGCAATTTCTTCCAAAGGTTGTGTCGGCTTTTAATATCAACCAACCTATTGTGGTGCCAGTGGCTACTGACTCATCAATTACCTCAAAGTCCTTGGATGTTGTAAGGGCTTTGAAGATTTATGTGAAGTGAACTTCTCGTCACAGAAAGTCGGACGCTCTGTTTGTCCTTTATGATCCCAACAAGGTTGGGTGTCCTGCTTCTAAGCAGACGATTTCTCGCTGGATCAGGGTTACTATTCAGCATGCTTATTCTACGGCAGACTTGCCGTGTCCAAAATCTGTTAAAGCCCACTCTACTTGTAAGGTGGGTTCTTCCTGGGCAGCTGCCCGGGGTGTCTCGGCTTTACAACTTTGCCGAGCAGCTACTTGGTCTGGGTCGAACACATTTGCTAAGTTCTTCAAGTTCGAAACTTTGGCCTCTGAGGACCTTAAGTTTGGTCAATCTGTTCTGTAGGAGCCTCAGCGCTCTTCCTCCCGTACTGGTAGCTTTGGTACATCCCTATGGTACTAAATGAAACCCCAGCATCCTCTAGGACGTAAGAGAAAATAGGATTTTAATTACCTACCGGTAAATCTTTTTCTCGTAGTCCGTAGAGGATGCTGGGCGCCCGCCCCCAGCACTTTGTTTTCCTGCATTGTTACCGTACTTGGTTAAGTACTGTTGTTCAGCCGTTGCTGAATTGTATTAAGCTGGTTAGCTTGGCTTTCTGTTGTTATGTGTGGGCTGGTGTGAATCTCACCACTATCTGTGTATTTCCTCTCGAAGTATGTCTGCTCCTCGGGCACAGTTTCTAGACTGAGTCTGGTAGGAGGGGCATAGAGGGAGGAGCCATCCCACACTATTAATCTCTTAAAGTGACCATTTCTCCCAGGAGACCAGTCTATACCCCATGGTACTAAATGGAACCCCAGCATCCTCTACGGACTACGAGAAAAGGATTTACCGGTAGGTAATTAAAATCCTATTTTCTACTTGCACCACTGGTTGGTATTGTAGGCAAGGAGCTGTTACCTACTATTTAGTTACATTCCGTGGGTCGAAAATGAGCTGCAGACATGAAGTAGGCTCCTGTAAGTAATAAACATAAATACAGAAAGGGGGAAAAAAGTATTTAAAATACTAATCATGTATACTACTGCACATGAGTACAAAAAATTCTTATGCATCATCTTTGTGGCGAATGGGAACATACCTCTAAACCACAACACACAAAACGGGACATTGCACGTGCTGAAGGTGTACATGTTGCCAAAAAGGGTCTTGGCCTTGTAGAATCCCTTGTTTCGTCACACTCGGGGCATGCCCAGCACTCCCGGAGATGCTGGGCTTCCCCCAGAGACTATTCCCATCTATTTAGCCGCTGCTTATCTGCTGCTCTGCATATCAATACAGCAGATTATGATCACCCCAACTGCCCCACGCACCGTGGGACACTCAGTTGGGACATACAAACAGTCCCAGAAAAACAGGACTGTCCCACCCAAAGCAGGTCAGTTGGGAGGTATGTGTGAAGCATTTCAACTTCTTGCGCTTAGAGGCAAACAGGTGTAAGGGGGTTTACAAGTGCAGCGAAAGTACATAAGAGTGTCTTCAAGGGTCAATCCATGTGGAGTGGTCCAGCCCTGGTTGCTTGCAGGGATGTGCTTGACCATTTTTTTATGTTTTGTGTGTGTTAGTAGTCAGAAACCACCATTACTTTATTTTTATTTAGCTTCAGATGAAGATGGCCTCATTTTTATATCATGGCATATGACATTTTTAATTGTTGTGGACATTTGGGGTAAAAGTCATAGAAAGCGGGGATAGAAAAACATGGCCACCATCTTCATATGAAGGTAAATAAATAAAAAAAGGCCTACCATCTTCATATGAAGGTAAATAAAAATAAAGTAATGGTGGTTCCTGACTACTAACTTACAGGGATGATCATCACACACACACACACACACACACACACACACACACACACACACACACACACACACACACACACACACACACAATATTTAAAAATGGTCAAGCAACCAATTCATTTAATTCTGGACCATTTGGTATGGTTTGACCCTCAAGCAATTTATGTCCCATGCTGACCACTTGCAGGAGTTTGAGCCCAGGTGAACTGATGATGTTGACAACTGGCGGACGGCATTTCCTTTACTAATCTGGGTTCCCTCTGCCTATTGACAGCGCACAATACAGAGACAGATAGCAGAGTGCAGCCGTGGCCTCCCTTTCGCTTCCCATCACACAGCATCTGCAATTACTCACCTTTAGCCAACCAGCTCAATGGAGCAACAGAGACTTCATACTCAGGACGGTTTGTGCATACAAATGGTGAGCTATAACAACAGGAGCGGGAGGTAGTAGCATACCGCTGGCTAGTGAACTACAACTGAAAAATACATTCAGATTTCCTGCTAAGTCATAAAATCCGTTATTACATACATATATATATATATATATATATATATATGGCTTTTTATAGAACTGGAGCCTACTAAGTTGTGTTGTCGGTACTGAGCATATGCCGTATGGACTGGTATCCATTTTATTCAAGTGTTTATATATATATATATACAGGTTGAGTATCCCTTATCCAAAATGCTTGGGACCAGAGGTATTTTGGATATCGGATTTTTCCGTATTTTGGAATAATTGCATACCATAATGAGATATCATGGTGATGGGACCTAAATCTAAGCACAGAATGCATTTATGTTTCATATACACCTTATATACACAGCCTGAAGGTCATTTTAACCAATATTTTTTATAACTTTTTGCATTAAACAAAGTGTGTCTACATTCACACAATTCATTTATGTTTCATATACACCTTATACACACAGCCTGAAGGTCATTTAATACAATATTTTTAATAACTTTGTGTATTAAACAAAGTTTGTGTACATTGAGCCATCAAAAAACAAAGATTCACTATCTCACTCTCACTCAAAAAAGTCCGTATTTCGGAATATTCCGTATTTCGGAATATTTGGATAAGGGATACTCAACCTGTATTTATAAATATGTAATTTACCAGTGTGTTTTGAATGGCGGAATACTCTAATTATTAAATTATACAAGCATTCTTTAATTGAGTAATCTGTATTACTCGTTCTTCTGTTAATTACGTGACCTGCTATATTAGCTGGGAGCTGCTTCTATTAAGAACTTTATGGGAAAAACAATATTTTTACTCTAGGTTGGGCAGTTAAATTATCAATGGCATGCTCACATAACCCAAAGGAAAAAACACCAGTTTCCCAGATAAATACAATAATAATAATAATACAAACGGGTATATGAACTGGTGCTAGTTGACCATGAATGCTCTAGAAAGCCTTTTTTACTTTTTTACATTAACAGCAAATACAGAGTTAATAATAAAACCTGCTGATAAGGGGGGAGGGGTCGTTTTAATGAATAAAGATGATTACATCAAAGAAATAAATAGACAGTTGAATGATCATGAAACCTATAAAAAATCAAAGGGAGATCCAATCAAAAATATCACTAAGGGCCTTCTGGATTTAGGGGGTCATTTTGACCCGATCGCACGCTGCAGTTTATCGCAGCAGTGAGATCGGGTCAGAACTGCGCATGCCAGACGGCCGAAGTCCGTCGGGCCGCTATGATCACCTCTGCCTGATTGACAGGCAGAGGCGGTCGCTGGGCGGAGGGGGCGCGGTCCGGCCAACGCAGGCGTGGCCGGACCGAATGAGGGGCAGGCCACTGCCGCTGCGTGACGTCACACGCAGCCGCTGCGGGCCCGGGGAGCGATGAGTAGCTCCCGGCCAGCACGCTAAAGCTGCGCTGGCCGGGAGCTACTCTTGAAGTGCAAAGGCATCGCCGCTGTGCGATGCCTTTGCACTTCTGCGGGGGGTAGGCGGCACTGATATGCGGGGCGGGATAGCCCTGTGCTGGGCGTCCACCCGCACGTCAGTGTGAATGATCGTAGCTGTGCTAAATTTAGCACAGCTACGATCATCTCGGAATAACCCCCTTAATTAGAAGGGCTGTTGAAAAAGAGGTAATCTCCAAAGATGAGTCTGATTTTATAAACATCAATGACCCCTCAACCCCCACAATCTATATCTTACCAAAGATACACAAAAGTACAACCCAATCTCCTGGCCGCCCCATAATTATTGGAACCAACAGCATTACTTCTAACCTATCTGCAGCAGGGACATGCAGTCAGGGGAGGCAGGTGAGGCACTGCCTCCCCTGTCATTAATGATTAAAATAATATAAAGAAGATACTTATGACACATATTCTTTATTTCTCATACGTCCTAGAGGATGCTGGGGATGCTTCAAGAACTATGGGGTATAGACGGGATCCGCAGGAGACATGGGCACTTTAAGACTTTAAAAGGGGTGTGAACTGGCTCCTCCATCTATGCCCCTCCTCCAGATTCCAGTTAGATTCTGTGCCCAGTGAGACTGGATGCACACTAAGGAGCTCTCCAGAGTTACTCAGAAAAAAGACTTTATGTTAGGTGTATTATTTTCAGGGAGACCTGCTGGCAACAGGCTCCCTGCATCGTGGGACTGAGGGGAGAGAAGCAGACCTACTTCTGTGAGTTTCAAGGCACTGCTTCTTAGGCTACTGGACACCATTAGCTCCAGAGGGTCTGATCACTAGGTACGCCTAGATGCTCGTTCCCGGAGCTGCGCCATCACCCCCCTTGCAGAGCCAGAAGTCAGAAGACGGGTGAGTAGAAGAATTTCAGTTACGACTTTCTGAGGTACCGCACAGCGGCTGCGCTGCGTGCCATGCTCCCACACACACAGCGGCACTACAGGGTGCAGAGCGCAGGGGGGGGCGCTCTGGTCAGCATGAAACCTCAATAAACAGACTGGCAAAAGAGGCTTACAGTGACTGGGCACTAAAACCAGACCCCTGCCAGTATAAAGATTTGAAAAATAGCGGGGCTGAAGCGCGCCATTAAGGGGGCGTGGCTTAGCCCTCACAGCTCTAATCAGCACCATTTTCTCTTCACAGAGCTGCAGAGACACTGGTCCTGACCTCCTACACTGCTGTACAAGTAACAGGGTGCAAAACGGGGGGGGGGGCGGCAGTAATTTGGTGCTGTTTTATTAAGTATAAAAGCACTAACAGGTCTGAGGCATTATTTTAATCGTTTTCAGTACCAGGATAGGTGCTGGGTTGGGAGCTGGCAGAACTCCCTCTGTGTTTCTCTAACAGGCTTCGCTGTGGGTCTGTCCCCTATAGCTCCAGTGTGGTTGTGGGTGTCGGTACGCGTGTGTCGACATGTCTGAGGCTGAGTGTTCTTCCCAGGAGGAGGCTGGAGTGGGGACAGAAAAGACTGTGGAAGTGACCGTGTCGGCAGCGCCGACGGCTGATTGGGTAAATGTTTTAAGTGTTTTGAATGCAAATGTGGCTCGATTGAATAAGAGATTAGATAAATCTGAGTCTCAGAACCAGATATGGAGAAAATCCATGAAGGATGCATTATCACAAGTTCAGACCCCCTCGGGGTCACAGAAGCGTTTATTTACCCAGATAGCGGATACAGATACCGACACTGACTCTGATTCCAGTGTCGACTATAGTGATGCCAGATTGAATCCTAAACTGGCTAAGAGCATTCAGTACATGATTGTGGCGATAAAAGACGTATTACATATCACAGAAGACCCTGCTGTTCCTGATACTAGGGTCTGTATGTTTAAGGGAAAGAAACCTGAGGTGACGTTTCCTCCCTCTCATGAACTGAACGCTCTTTTTCAAAAAGCTTGGGAAAATCCTGACAAGAAGTTACAGGTTCCCAAGAGAATTCCGGTGCCATATCCGTTCCCCTCTGGGGACAGGGAAATGTGGGAGTCAATCCCCACGGTGGACAAAGCTCTATCGCGTCTGTCCAAAAAGGTGGCGCTTCCGTCTTCTGACACGGCAGCCCTAAAGGGCTAATCGTAAGCAGGAAAATACACTAAAATCCATTTATGTCACTACAGGGGGTAAATTTACTAAGGTGGGAGATTTTTAGAACTGGTGATGTTGCCTATGGCAACCAATCAGATTCTACTTACCATTTATCTAGCTGCTTCTAGCAGATAATAGATATAATCTGATTGGTTGCTATGGGCAACATCACCAGTTCTAAAAATCTCCCACCTTAGTAAATTTACCCCCAGGTATGCTGCTCAAGCCTGCCTTTGCATCGGCATGGGTGAGTAGCGGTATTGAAAAGTGGGCAGATAACTTGTAATCTGATATAGATTCCCTGGACAGGGATAGCGTTCTTTTGACACTGGGTCATATCAGGGACGCTGCAGCCTATCTAAAGGAAGCTGCAAGGGATATTGGCCTTTTGGGATCAAGGGCCAATGCCATGGCAGTCTCGGCTACGAGGGCATAGTGGATTCATCAATGGGCTGACTCTAAGAAGGCTATGGAGTCTCTGCCATTTAAAGGTGGTGTCTTGTTTGGTGACGGCCTCGCTGACCTGGTATCTACGGCTACCGCGGGTAAGTCATCGTTTCTACCTTATGTTCCTGCACAACAAAAGAAAACGCCCCACTATCAGCTGCAGTCCTTTCGGCCCAATAAATACAAAAAAAGGACGAGGATCTTCCTTCCTTGCTATGAGAGGAAGAGGAAGGGGAAAAAGGTCACAGGCTGTGGCAAGTTCCCAAGAGCAGAAGCCCTCCCTGGCTTCTACCAAATCCACCACATGATGCTGGGGCTCCTCTGCGGGAGTCCGCACCGGTGGGGGCATGTCTCAAACTCTTCAGTCAGGTCTGGGTTCGCTCGGCCCTGGATCCTTGGGTATTAGAAATAGTAGCCCAAGGGTACAAATTGGCGTTTCAAGACGTGCCCCCTCACCGATTTTTCAAATCGGCCTTGCCAGCTTCTCTTCCAGAAAGGGAGGTAGTATGCGCTGCAATACTAAAGCTGTGTCAAAATCAAGTCATAGTCGCGGTACCCCAGTCACAACAGGGGGAAGGCTTTTATTCGAGCCTGTTCGTGGTCCCGAAGCCGGATGGCTCAGTCAGACCGATTCTGAACCTAAACTCCCTCAATGTCTATTTAAAAAAATTCAAATTAGTTATGCTTCCCATGTTTGTTATATCAAAGATTGGTTGTCTAGCACCCACACCTACGCTGACTCGCTTCTCGAACAAAATTTCATTCCGCATGTGTCCTTGGTAGCTTTTTTACACCTGACTGACGCTGAGATTTCCTCTGACTTAATGATCAATCCCCTCTTAATGAATACGAGGAAAGTTTGGCTGTCTTTGAGACATAAATACAAACTACATAAACATATATCTATTCATTTGCCTTTTCTAAGCAATCCGGGTTTTCAAAATGGAGGGGCCGCTCCTCCTTTTAAGGAATGGAAATCTTTAGGAATTTGCAACATAGGCCAGCTCCTTGATCCTAGATCCCATAAACCATTAACATATGCGGAGGCCTTATCTAAATACCCTTGTATTGGCCCCCAGAACTTTGCTTTCTTTCAAGCCCAACATTATGTTAGTAAAATTTCCAGATTAATACCTACAACTGATTGGGGAAACCAATTAGACCAAATATTAATGCGACCAGAACAATCTAAAGGGGCTATCTCATTCTACTATAAACAATTCCATACCACACTAGACCATTCTTTATATAAAACTGGTATAGCCCAATGGTTGGAACACTTTCCCAACTTAGATGTAGATGGGTTACTGCGCATGTTACATTTTTCAATAGCCACGTTCTCAGCTGCTAAATACACAGAAATGTTCCTAAACATCTTTCATAGATCTTATATTTCTCCCCACAGGGGTTTCTTGATAGGCCTATTAGCTGACCCATCCTGTCCCAAATGTGGCCACCCTTCGGCTGATCTGTATCACTGTTTCTGGGCCTGTCCACTTCTAAGAAGGTTCTGGTTAGTAGTATGGCGCTTTGCCTCCCAGCATTTAGTGAATTACATTCCCCTTACACCGGAATGGGCCATATTTGGTATCACACCCCCTGGTATCAGAGTTTCCAAACCTGTCAAAAAATTGTTGCTGGCAATCTCTTCGGCAGCTAGGAAAGCTATCTTGCAAATGTGGGTCCATAGCTCTGCTCCGACACTGGAAATGTTTAGGGACAAACTATTTTTCATTTGTCATATGGATTGGCTGGAGGCCTCACTCCAAAAAGAATCTCGCACAGAATCTTTTTTTGCAACATGGGAAAGTTTTATTGAAACACTTCCTACTCATACTAAAGAGGCCATTAGTCTGTGTTTTCGCAACACACTTTGGTATGAAACCAGGATTTTCCTTAGAGACCCTCCCATCGCGTTTGATAGCGCTGATTAGGGGCTGTGACGTGTTCCTGTCTCTCTGTAGGTATATGGAGTATTTACAGATGTTGCTTGGTACCTTCTAATATTGTGCAAACTGCTCGTATCTATGTTCCTCCTTGCGCCATGTACTACATTTTGTGACTGCTACGTTATATCTTTTTTGTTTTGTTCTTCTTTTCTTTGATTGTCACCCACAATGTCACTGTGCTTATTGTTACTTTATCTAAAGAAATGCTTCAATAAAGAAAGAAATGTTAAAAAAAAAAAAAAATTCAAGATGGAATCTCTCCGAGCAGTGATCTCTAGTCTGGAGGAGGGGAATTTTATGGTGTCGGTCGACATAAAGGATGCCTACTTACACGTCCCCATATATCCTCCACATCAGGCTTATCTGAGGTTTGCTGTTCAGGATTGTCAATACCAATTTCAGACGTTGCCGTTTGGTCTGTCCACGGCTCCGAAGATTTTCACCAAGGTTATGGTGGAAATGATGGTTCTCCTGCGCAAGCAGGGAATCACAATTATCCCGTACTTGGACGATCTCCTGATAAAGGCGAGATCCAAGGAGCAATTACTGAAAAACGTTACGCTCTCCCTGACAATTCTGCAACAACATGGTTGGCTCCTAAACTTGCCAAAATCACAGTGGGTTCCGACAACACGGCTGTCATTCTTGGGTATGATTCTGGATACAGAATTACAGAGAGTTTTTCTTCCAGTGGAAAAGGCTCTGGACATACAGAACATGGTAAAACAGATTCTGAAACCGGCAAGAGTGTCGATTCTTCAATGTACTCAGTTGCTGGGGAAGATGGTGGCGGCTTACGAGGCCATTCAGTTTGTCAGGTTCCATGCCAGAGTGTTTCAGTGGGACCTGTTGGACAAGTGGTCCGGGTCTCACCTACACATGCACCGGAAAATAATCCTATCTTCTAGGACCAGAATCTCTCTCCTGTGGTGGCTGCACAGTTCTCACCTCCTAGAGGGACGCAGGTTCGGGATTCAGGATTGGATCCTGGTGACCACAGATGCAAGTCTCCGAGGCTGGGGAGCAGTCACACAGGGAAAAAAATTTCCAGGGAAAATGGTCAAGCCAGAAAGCTTGTCTGCACATAAACATTCTGTAATTAAGGGCCATTTACAACAGCCTTCTGCAAGCGGAACATCTTATTCGCGGTCTGCCCGTCTTGATTCAGTCAGACAACATAACAGCAGTGGCGTACATAAACCGCCAGGGCGGAAAAAAGAGCAGAGCGGCGATGGCGGAGGCCACAAAAGTTCTTCGCTGGGCGGAGAAACATGCAAGCGCTCTGTCAGCAGTTTTCATTCCAGGAGTGGACAACTGGGAAGCAGACTTCCTCAGCAGACACGATCTCCATCCAGGAGAGTGGGGTCTTCATCAAGAGGTCTTTGCAGAAGTGACAAGTCGTTGGGGAATTCCTCAAATAGACATGATGGCGTCTCGCCTCAACAAGAAACTTCAGAGATATTGTTCCAGGTCGAGGGACCCTCAAGCAATAGCGGTGGATGCCCTGGTGACACCGTGGGTGTTTCAGTCGGTCTATGTGTTCCCTCCACTTCCACTCATTCCAAAGGTGATAAAGATCATAAGAAGAACAAGGGTTCAGGTGATACTCATTGTTCCAGACTGGCCAAGGAGGGCCTGGTATCCAGATCTTCAAGAATTACTCATAGAAGATCCCTGGCCTCTTCCTCTACGAGAGGACCTGTTACAGCAAGGACCATGCGTGTATCAAGACTTACCACGGCTGCGTTTGACGGCATTGCGGTTGAACGCCAAATCCTAGCCCGAAAGGGTATTCCCAGTGAAGTCATTCCCGTACTACTTCAGGCTAGAAAAGCAGTAACGGCGAAGCATTACCACCATATTTGGAGAAATTATGTGTCTTGGTGTGAATCCAAGAAGGCTCCTACGGAAGAATTTCAGCGGAGGCGTTTGCTCCATTTTTTGCAAGCAGGTGTGGATGCGGGCCTAAAGTTAGGCTCCATTAAAGTTCAAATTTCGGCCTTATCAATTTTCTTTCAGAAAGAATTGGCCTTCCTTCCAGAAGTTCAGACCTTCGTGAAAGGCGTGCTGCACATCCAACCTCCATTTGTGCCCCCAGTGGCACCATGGGATCTTAATGTGGTGTTGCAGTTCTTGCAATCTCATTGGTTTGAACCTCTATGTAAGGTTGAGTTGAAATTCCTTACTTGGAAAGTAGTCATGCTGTTGGCCTTGGCAGCCGCAAGGCGGGTGTCTGAATTGGCGGCTTTGTCTCACAAAAGCCCCTATTTAATCTTCCATGCAGATAGAGCGGAGTTGAGAACTCGTCAGCAATTTCTGCCAAAAGTGGTTTAATTGTTTCACGTAAACCAGCCTATTGTGGTGCCAGTGGCTACTGACGCCTTAGCGGAATCTAAGTCTCTCGATGTGGTCAGAGCTTTGAAAATCTATGTCACCAGAACGGCTCAGATTAGGAAAACAGAGGCTCTGTTTGTCCTGTGGGCTCCCAACAAGATTGGGGCTCCTGCTTCCAAGCAGACTATTGCACGCTGGATCTGTAATACGATTCAGCATACTCATTCTACAGCGGGATTGCCGTTACCGAAATCGGTGAAGGCCCATTCTACCAGAAAGGTGGGCTCATCCTGGGCGGCTGCCGAGCTGCTACTTGGTCGGGATCAAACACCTTTGCAAAGTTGTACAAGTTTGATACCCTGGCTGAGGAGGACTTCTTGTTTGGTCAATCGGTGCTGCAGAGTCATCCGCACTCTCCCGCCCATTCTAGAGCTTTGGTATAAACCCCATGGTTCTTGAAGCATCCCCAGCATCCTCTAGGACGTATGAGAAAATAGGATTTTAATACCTACCAGTAAATCCTTTTCTCTCAGTCCGTAGAGGATGCTGGGCGCCCGTCCCAGTGCGGGCTGTATCTGCAGTTATTGGTTATGGTTACACACATGTTGTGTTGAGTTCAGTCAGTCTGTAGCTGAGAAAAAAAGTGATGTGGGCGCTCGGAGGGGATAGTAGTACAACGGCTGCTGGTTTTATAAATATATAAATTTGTTTATTGGTAAAATAATAATTCTAACAAATAGACACTGAATGGCTGAATGCCTTTACATTACATATACACAATTAAATGAAAAGTAAAAAGTAAAACATATGAATAAAAATGAAGGACTGTGTCCTAGGCCTCAGAACTTGCTAGTAATTGAACACCAAGCCTATTGTATGTTAGTTTTCTTGAATGCATAAGCCAGCTGTTAATGGCTACAAAGGGTTAGTGCATATTGAGCTCAAATTGCAAATTGAGAAGAAAAGGCTGGTTAGTACTTGATGTAGCCTGTTAATACTTCACCAGTAAGAGCTGATATGCGGAGTGTTCGGTGATGTGGCTAGATATCATGTGAGCCAAATCCACGTCTGTCTCATGTCCATATAGCTTGCTTGGTCCACTGGATGGCTTAGTGGCCGACCGCTCAGCGGCGGTTCTCTTTGGCAGAGCCTGTTGTTGGTGGTGCAGTGTGCTGTCAGCTAGCACTGGGCCAGAGTAGGGACAGAGACAGGGAGTCCAACGTGCAAGTCCTGGGTAGCAGGGGACGCTGTGATGCCGCGTTCCGCGGCTTCCGGGTTCGGGGCTTCCGGCTTCTGGCTGCGCTCCACCTGCGTTCCACAGTCGTATAGGTCAACTGACGCGTTTCTCCGCCTCCAAAGTGGGCAGTTTCATCAGAGGTACTAAGCCAGCCAGTGGACCAAGCAAGCTATATGGACATGAGACAGACGTGGATTTGGCTCACATGATATCTAGCCACATCACCGAACACTCCGCATATCAGCTCTTACTGGTGAAGTATTAACAGGCTACATCAAGTACTAACCAGCCTTTTCTTCTCAATTTGCAATTTGAGCTCAATATGCACTAACCCTTTGTAGCCATTAACAGCTGGCTTATGCATGCAAGAAAACTAACATACAATAGGCTTGGTGTTCAATTACTAGCAAGTTCTGAGGCCTAGGACACAGTCCTTAATTTTTATTCATATGTTTTACTTTTTATTTTTCATTTAATTGTGTATATGTAATGTAAAGGCATTCAGCCATTCAGTGTCTATTTGTTAGAATTATTATTTTACCAATAAACAAATTTATATATTTATAAAACCAGCAGCCGCTGTACTACTATCCCCTCCGAGCGCCCACATCACTTTTTTTCTCCTTTTGTATAGTACGGTGGATACCCAGGTCTACCATTGTGGGCAGCCAGAAGGGTGATTGGTATTTTTCAGAAAATTATATAAAATATAAAAAAAAATATTAATATATTTTTCCAACCTTTGGATTAATCAGCGCCCACATCCGTCTTTGGATTCCCCCTTTTTTTAGTCTGTGGCTGATGTTAGTCATGCCGTTGCATGCGTTGTTGTTGAATGCCATGTTGTACGGCGTGTTTAAGGTGTGAGCTTGTATGTATCTCACCTTAATTTTAAAAATTAAATAAATCCTTTTCCTCGAAATGTCCGTCTCCCTGGGCACAGTTCCTATAACTGGAGTCTGGAGGAGGGGCATAGAGGGAGGAGCCAATTCACACCCCTTTTAAAGTCTTAAAGTGCCCATGTCTCCTGCGGATCCCGTCTATACCCCATGGTTCTTGAAGCATCCCCAGCATCTTCTACGGACTAAGAGAAAAGGATTTACCGGTAGGTATTAATAAAATCCTATTTTCTTATTATCCTAACCATTTTAATGCTGTAAAGTAGTTTGGGAGGCACTGATAGCAGTGTCCCCTGTTAACAATAGGAACAGGTTAAAGCAGGGGGGCGGGGCCAAGCACTGGGCTGTAAAAGCCCATTAAAAACCAGAGGGGAAAGCGGCACTTATACAAGTGCCTCGTTGACAGGGGAAACCCGCCCCTGTCAGCGAGGCAGATGTGATTGGACAGCGGATCCAGTGCTGGATCTGCTGGTCCAATCACTCATACATGGCGGGATGAAGCGGTGGCGGGACCCGGTGCTACTGTGGAGCTGTCACTACAGTAGCGCGGCGTGGTGAAGAGACAGCGGGACCCGGCATTAGTAAATGTTGAAGCCAGGCCCAGCCTGTCGGATACACGGTGTACGCGGCCGCCTAGAGATCCAGACCGAGGGGGGGGGGGGCGCTGCTATGGACCAACAGTGCCTACATTGCCGTAGCCGCCCGCTTTGCCTGGATGCAGCTGTGTGTCCTCCGACTCCCAGCCCTTCAGCGATGCCAGGGAACTGGGGGATGCAGTGGCGGATTGGTCCCTTCCCCTCTGTCATTTGGGAAATTTTTGTCTCTTAATTAATGGTCCCGCTTCACTGCATGAAATCCATCCCCAGCCCACAGTGTCTGTGGAGGAGGAGACCATGAAGAGGCCATGGCTGCCCGCTTCTGTACTACTGGAGCAGGTAAGCAATACAGTGATTTCAAAGGCACGCGGTGAGAGAAGCAGAAGGGTGCACAGAGGGAGGGGGCTATTGACAGAGGTACAGAAAGGTAATAGGGTTTATAGATAGAGGCAGGGAGAGACAGTAGGTGGTTACAGATAGAGGCAGAAGAGGGCACAGATAGAGCACAAATGAAAGCACAGAACAGGGCACAGATAGATGCTGGGAGTGCCGCACACCACACAACTCTCTCTCTCTCTCTATATACTGTATAAAATCTCAGTGCCTCCCCAGCCAGTGCCTCACCGCACGCCACTGATCTGCAGTGGTTGATTCGTACTTGCAACCACTAGTAACAAAGACCGAGATTTGTCACCACCAGTATTGGCTCGTGTCACTGGATGCCTGTCTGCCATTTCATCTTGGATGTCATCTCGCCACCTCAAACTCAACATTTCCAAAACCGAATTAATTATTTTCCCACCAGCTAAGAGTAGTTACCAACCTGATATCTCTATAACTGTTGACAATGCAACTATCCACCCCACCCCACAAGCTCGTTGCCTAGGTGTGAAATCCTTGCCTTCAGCGACAGACGTATCCCCCTGGTGCATATGTAGGTGAGATCCCGACCACTTGTCTAGGAGATCCAGTTGGAATGACTGAGCATGAAATCTTCCATACTGTAGAGCCTCGTAAGAGGCAACCATCTTGCCCAGAAGGCAAATGCACTGATGAACCGATACCCGGGCTAGTTTCAGGACTTCCCGGACCATTGTTTGAATCACTAACGCTTTTTCCTCCAGTAGAAACACCCTCTGCACCTCTGTGTTGAGGATCATTCCCAGGAACAACAATCTCCTTGTTGGCTCCAAATGTGACTTCGGAAGGTTCAGGATCCAATTGTGCTCCCTGAGTAGATGAGTCGTGAGAGCAATGGACTGTAACAACTTCTCCTTGGACGATGCCTTTATCAGCAGATCATCCAGATATGGAATTATGTTCGCCCCCTGTCTGCGGAGGAGAACCATCATCTCTGCCATCACCTTGGTGAACACCCTCGGTGCTGTGGAGAGGCCAAATGGCAGCGCCTGGAACAGATAGTGACAGTCCAGCATCGAAAATCTGAGATAAGCCTGGTGTGGCGGCCAAATCGGAATGTGTAGGTACGCATCCTAGATATACAGGGATACTAGAAACTCTCCCTCCTCCAGACCTGAGATCACCGCTCTCAGAGACTCCATTTTGAATTTGAACTCCCTCAGATAAGGGTTTAACGATTTCAAGTTCAAATTCGGTCTGATCGAACCATCCTGTTTCGGTACCACGAAAAGGTTTGAATAATACCCTTTGGTTTGTATATGAGGTGGAACGGGAACAATAACCTGTTACTTTTCCAATTTTTTTATGGCTTCCTGTAGGATAGCCTTGTCTGCCAGCAAAACTGGCAAGCCTGATTTGAAGAATGGTGCGGTGGAAGTTCTTGAAACTCCAGTCTGTACCCCTTGGACACAATATCCTGTACCCAGGGATTCAGGCCGGATGACACCCAGACGTGGCTGAAATGTCTGAGCCTCACACCCACCAGCCCGTTCTCCAGGCTGTGCGGTCCACCGTCATGCTGAGGATTTTGAGGAATCAGAAGCCGGTTTCTAGTCCTGAGAGCCTGCCGTTGCAGGCTTTTTGGATTATGCACGTCCACCTCTAGAGAAGGTGATAAGAGGTTTTGACTTTTTTGTCTTAGCGGTCCGAAAGGACTGCGATGCAGATGAAGAAAAGGGTTTCTTCATAGAAGGCATAGCTGAGGAAAGAAAAGGTGACTTACCCGCGGTTGCCATGCTTCCCCAAATAGAGCCTGACCTGTGTAGGGTAGGTTCTCCACACTTCTCCTGGATTCCACGTCTGCAGACCATTGGCATAGCCAGAGACCCCTGCAAGCTGACACGGACATGTAAGATACCCTTGCAGCCAGTGTACCCAGGTCCTTCATGGATTCCACCATGAACCCCGCAGAATCCTCTATGTTACGTAAAAATAATTCAATGTCACTTCTATCCATTGAATCTAAATCCTCTAGTAACGTGCCTGACCACTTTACTATAGCTTTAGAAATCCATGCACAGGCAATAGTGGGCCTCAATGCCACCCCTGAAGCAGTGTAAATGGATTTGAGCGTAGTGTCAATTTTATGATCAACCAGCTTAACAAACCAGGGACAGGTAAAACCACCTTCTTTGACAGTCTGGAAACAGACGCGTCAACTATGTGTGGGTTTTCCCATTTCTTTCTATTCTCCTCAGGGAAAGGAAAGGCAACCAAAACCCTTTTGGGGATCTGGAATTTTTTTCTCTGGGTTCTCCCAGGATTTTTCAAATAAAGCGTTTAATTCTTTAGACGCAGGGAAGGTTAGCGAGGCTTTTGTAGTATCTGTGAAGTAGGCCTCCTCAACCTGCTCAGGTGTTGTGTCAGAAATGCTTAACACATCTCTAATAGCCTCAATCATGAGCTGCACCCTGTTAGCCAGGGATGCCTCCCCCTGCAGCACATCACCGTCAGCCGTGTCAGCGTCGCTATCCGTGTCATCTTGCATAATCTGGGCAAGTGCATGGTTTTTTTTAAGGAATAGGGACAGAACCTGACCAAACTGCCATAGACTTCTTTAATACCTGAGTTTCAGTCTCAGTATGAGCTACCCTAGTAGAGATCTGAGAGATCATTCCATTAATAGAGGTCAACCACTCAGGCTCAGTAATAGGTATCTGAGACAAAACATTACATTCCTGTGTACATAGAATGGATTCCTCCTGATAGGAAATGCCCTCTGCAGCATAAGACACAGAGTCCCTAGACATGGTTATGTGAGAAACAAACACCCCCACACACACACAGGAAAATGTCAGACACAGTTTCCCCCCAATTATGCCACAGAGAAACACAGAGCTTGGAGCCAGCACACACACAGCGCTTCCAAAGGTATATATATACAACTACCTGGTGCTGACTGTGTACCTTAATAGATTACACAGTAATTTTACAGTCTCCCCTACTTTCTACAACCCCCTGGTACCGCACAGGATAGCTGGAGTTGCTTGGAGGGACAGTCTTCCCTGTCAGCATCTCTGTACTGGATCTGCAGGCAGGAAAATGGCGCTGAACACTGCTGGATCCGCTCTGAGGAGAAGCTCCGCCCCTGAACATGGCGCTGCTTCCCGCTCTTCACTTCTTTATACTGGCCTGAGGAAATGTGCTGGCAGCATTACTGAGGTCCCTGACAGCCTTGGTGACCAGAGTAGGGTATAGGCGCTGGCTCAGGGCGCCCCTCAAAGCGCTGCACTGTGTACCACTGAGCCTCCGGAGTGCAGTTAGTACTGCGCTCCCACCCTGTTGCCGCCATCTTCACACCGGCTCCCCGCTTGCTGTGAGGGCCGGTGACTCACTCGCCACAGGAATCTTCTGGCTCTGGTGGGGGTGGCGGCATGCTGCGGGAGTGAGCGGTCACCTGGGGTGGCTAACGATCATCACCCACAGGAGCTCAGTGTCCTGTCAGCGGAGATAGTGGCCATTAACCTCTCAGGGTTGGACACTACTCCCCCCCTAAGTCCCACGAAGCAGGGAGGCTGTTGCCAGCAGCCTCCCAGTGCCTAACTCTAAGAAAAATAATAAAACTAGGAAACCTCCTATGGAACTCCCCTAGCTGTGACCGGCTCCTCCGGGCACATTTTATAAACTGAGTCTGGTAGGAGGGGCATAGAGGGAGGAGCCAGCCCACACTATTAAACTCTTAAAGTGCCAATGGCTCCTAGTGGACCCATCTATACCCCATGGTACTAATGTGGACCCCAGCATCCTCTAGGACGTAAGAGAAATATTTATTATTATTATTATTATTATTAATTTATTAATTATTAAAAACTATATATTTTTTTAAATCCTACTATCTGATACCAGACCCTTGAGGATTACTTGAGATATTGATTGTATCAACTTAGCATTCCTGAGGCTGTCACTCTTATTCCTTCTTTGAACTCAGCTTTGGCTATAAGCAGTGTCGGACTGGGGCATGAAAGGGCCCCCCGGGGAATGCAGTGGTAAGGGCCCATGTTTAGGGATGTGGTCAGTCTCCAGAGGGGGTGTGGCCATCCGCTACATTGGTTTGCCTAACCATTAGTGAGTGCATGGGCTGGGCCCCTTGACAAATATATAAATACTGCTAGTGCGTGCATAATAATGTACCAGATAAATATTGGCAATGCACTGTAGAGACTACATCATAGTCCTGTGCAGAATAAGTTAACGTATGTATAATGTATGATTCAAGAACACAGTCTGGAACCTGATCACTAGAGGAGGGAGGAGGGCATCCCAGGCAGTGGGGCCCACCGGTGGTTTCACCTGTACCCCTGTGGGCCAGTCCAACCCTGGCTACAAGGCCCCAGGATTGCCACTGCTGTATCACCTCTCTGTTTCATTATACACACATCTGTGACTGAATACAAGTACAGCAATGTACTCTGTTCCTTGTAATGAATTCACCAGGAGTGCAGATTTGGAGCAAGTATACTTTATTACAATGCTGTGAGAATGCTGGAACCATGCCATAGCAATAACAGAACTTGCCAAGTAGCTCTATTCATACGTCAGCTGTATTTATTTCTAAACTAGAAATTCCCTTCGGTGTTTTCACATAATTCATCAGTGTATTCTCTGGCTTTCATCATATTTCACACCGAGCCTCTGACCTTGAATAGTGCCGGGGCAACCTCGGTCCAGCCTTGGTGTGAAAGGCTCCACCCGGGTTGTGGGTCTCAAGTCTTCGACCCTGGTCATGACTAGGGTTGAACCCAGGACGGACACAGATAATACCCCTTTCACATCGCCAATGCCGGATCCCACCCGGGAGTTGTAAACGGGTCCTTCCTGGGTGGGATCCGGCATTGGACGCTACTACTGGCTTTCCCGACCCGGCAATATGCCGGGCGGATTGCCATAGCGGCGGAGATCATCTCCGCACCGCCTCTCCCTGTTGTAGTGAACGGGTCCCGGGTCACATCGACCCGGGAGCCCGTTTACGCTGCCGCTGACCCATATTCAAACCGGTTATAACACTGCTTTATTCCCGGGTTGAAGTACCTGGTCAGGCGACCCAGGATTTTGGTTATGGAGCTTTCACACCGCACGCCAACCTGTGTCGACTCGGCAATATGCCGGGTCGATACTGGGTTATCTGTGCGGTGTGAAAGGGGTATAAGCTGCAGTGAGGTAAGGCATGACCCGGGTTATTTGACCTGGGTTACGTTTTAAAGCTGCTGATTGGCTGTTTATCTCGAGATCTGCCTCAAGAGTGTGGCATGCAGGACAGACAAAGGTGCAACACAGTTTCAGTGTGTATGGGGACGACCTGGGAATAATCCGGTTCCAATGTGCAGTGTGAAAGGGGTCTCAGCAGTTGTTGTGACAAGGGTTGAAACCGTGTTCAATAACATGGTATGGATGCGGGATTTCCTGTGTCAAAGGGGTATAAGATAGTATAGTTCTTGCATGTGCCTATGGGGTTTAAAGGTACACTATGGGCCAGTTTCTGGAAAGAGAGAAGTGCTGTGCACTCTTGGTGAAGCCTAATAGGCTGATGATGGATGTTCTGTGCATTGTGAGGTCCTAATGCACTAGCACATTTTCTGGTAACAATTATTATTCTTTCCTCTTGTTTTCAGGACTAGTAAGAAAAAAATTCAGTACAGAAGGATGGAAGACGGTCAGTATGGCCACCAGGGTTCCATTCACTGATTATTTCGGAGACTCCTTCTCGGAAGAGCTATTTCCCACTGTGCGGCATAGAAGTAGTGATGGACATTGAATTTCCTTGGAATAACACCTTTGATGGTTTTCTTGTGATGGTAGTGTTTTACCATTTGATGGTGGCTCTCTGATGGCAGCTGCTGTGGAATGATGTGGAAGTGAATTCAGTTGTTTAAAATTGAGAAAGGCCACTATTGTGCATGCACAAACGTTTTACTTTGTGAATGCGAGAATTGTTTTGATGCAATGGTTAATTACTATCGTATGAAAAGTTTTGATGGTGGAAGACCAGCCATCATTTGATAGCAGCCTTCCGATGTCCATTCCTACATGGAAGAAGCTGGCCCAGAAAGTTGAATCGCTTCTCCCAGATGAACAGGGTTTACAGAACCTTTATTTCAGTGATTGCAAACCTGTAGTTTGCGAGCAACCGGTAGCTCGCCTTAGTATTTTCGGTAGCTCGCAGAGCGCACGGGCTTGGCAAGTCACTGGCACTCCTCCCTTCATTTTTAATATGGTGCCGTCCGTCAGCCAATCAGAGCTCGCGGACTGGCAGCGGCGGCACCTGATTGGCTGCCGGACTGCGAGCTTTGATTGGCTCACTTACCGGCGCAACATATCAAATACCCGCCGCCGGAGACTCTTCCACCCTCACCGCAGCTGCTCTCCGGTGTCCGGACTTCCCAGGAGAGGCGCACGCTGCGCTGTCCTCCCCTTCCGTTCCTCATACAGGAGGAGCAGCACCGCGGCTGTAGAAGAAGCCAGCAGCGGTGAGCACTGTGTGGGGCACGGTATCTGGCACTGCGGGGGACATTGTATCTGGCACTGTGGGGGTTATTGTATCTGGCACTGGTGGGGGCATTATTTGTGTATCTGGCACTGCTGAGGGGCATTATTTGTGTATCTGGCACTGCTGAGGGGCATTATTTGTGTATCTGGCACTACGTGGGGGGGGGTAATACTTGTAGTTGTGAGGCCACACCCACTTTTGTGAGGCCACACTCATTTTCGCAGGAACGTGTGCATTGGGGGGAGGGTTACCTCTTTCAGAGGTTTTATTTTCAAAAGTAGCTCACATCCCAATTAAGGTTGGAGTCCACTGCTTTATTTCAAGTTGTAGTTCATTTGTACTGTGACTCAAGAAAATGTTTGTGGGTGGATGAGCTCTCACACTTACTTCCTCTAGCATCTAGCTCAGTGTTTTTCAACCACTGTGCCGGGGCACACTAGTGTGCCCTGAGCAGTCTCCAGGTGTGCGCCATGGAAGCACAGCCAGGCTAATCAGTGTTTTGCAGCTACTGAGGCCCTGGAACTGTCAATATTGGTGGGTTTAGTGATTGCAGAGCCAGTTCTAATTTGGGGCCCGGGCAGTGTTGGGCTCTCCTGGCTTTCTCAGATGTGGGTCAGGCGTTACCTATGAAGAAGCTGCGACATGACATCCTAGGACACGCAACTGCACCGTGCATCACCATTATATCTGAATGTGCCTTGGCAATATTTAAATTTTGTTCAGTGTGCTGCGAGTTGTGAAAGGTTGAAAATCTCTGATCTAGCTTATAAAGACTACTAAATTTTAAGTGTGCCTTCCCTATATATTTCAATAAAGGGCTGCAACTCCTAATGAGGCATATATGTGCCTTCCCTGCACCCTGAGAGGTGCATTCCCCCTGTATGCACATTACTACCAGGTGTTACGTCTAGCTGCGGCTTCCCTGCGTCCTAATGGGTGCATTCCCCATGTGTACACACATTATGCCAGGTGTTATACCTTACTGCACTGTGATGGGTGCATTTCCCATGTATCGTATGCACATTACTGCCAGTTGTTACACCTAGCTGAGAGGTGCAATCCCCATGTATGCACGCTGAGAGGTGCAATCCCCATGTATGCACATTACTGCCAGGTGTTATGCCTAGCTGCACCTTCTCTGCACCCTGAGAGGTGCATTTGTCGTGTATGCATATTACTGCCAGGGGTTACCTTCCCTGCACCCCGAGAGGTGCATTCCTCATGTAGGCTAATTACTGCCAGGTGTTACCCCTAGCTGCACCTTCCCTGCACCCTGAGAGGTGCATTCCCCATGTAGGTACACTACTGGCAGTTGTTGGTAGCTGCACCTTCCCTGTACCCTAAGAGGTGTAATCCCCATATATGCATGCTACTGCGAGGTATTTCCCCTAGCTGCGCCTTCCCCATGCACGCATACTACTGCCCTCGTGTAAGGCTGCAGGCACACGACTGCATAGACTGTTGTTATGCTACTTCGCATTGTACTGCTGCTGTTGTGGTCTGGGCTGGGGAGGCACGGGGGCGGAGCTGGGGGCTTGTTTGCCTGTACTCCCGCGACTCACCAATCACCGCCATCCCCGCTCCCCACCAGCCAATGGCTGCCCGCTGACTGGGAAACAAAGACGCAGCGTCAGCTGGGGGCGTGGCACGGGCGGTGTATATATAGGCGGGGTGGCGCGCGCAGACGGACGTTATTTTGCCGCCGCTCTCGGAGTGAGTCGTTTCGTTGTACGTGACCTGCTGTCGGTAAGTATTGTCGGCCTGCTCACTGGAGCTTTCATCCGGTTGCGTATTACGGCTGCTGGGTAGGTACTGTAGACGTTGCTGAAGGCAAACCGATGGCCCCCGGAGTGTCGTTACCGGGGCAGTTCCGGTGCATTACCGGAAATCTCCGGTAAGTGTTGTCCGGCCCCCGTGTTGGTGGCGTAAGTGGCGGCTGAAGATCCGGTATCGGCCTACGTCGGCTGTGTCCCGAGTGCGGGGTCAGGCGGTTAGGTCACCCCTCCCCCCGTGTTCCCGGAGCTCGCTGGGCGCCATATTGTCTGGTCGGTGGGGGAGGGAGAGCGGGTACGTGAGGAGAAGCCGCCCTGTGATGGCGGCTGGTGCCCCGGTAACTTGCACATGGTGGTGCCAATAATAGTAACTACAGGCCCGACGATGTTTGCTTTCCCGGCAAACATCCCCCCCTTCCTCCCACCCCTTCCCCAGGGTCAGGTCCCCGTTCGCCGCTGCTGTCGTCCTCGCGGACATGGAGGGACCGCGCGCTTCTGCCGCTGTCGGCTCTAGGATGGCTGTGGTGGTGGGATCCCCGATCAGGGCCGTGGTGTGGCGATGGATACTCGGTGGGGTGAGGAATTGAGTGTTGGTGCCCATTGCCGGCTGTGGTGTTATTATCGGGCTCTGTGATGAGCTCCATGTTACACATCACATCATGGCGGGTGTCCTGGGAGCTGCAGTGCCGCAGCGCGGCCGCTAGGGGCTGTCGTGCTAAGACACCTGTGCTGGGAGCTCCCAGTGATGGGCCTGCTGTACTGCTCTGCCGCAGCGCCTTCTACCTGACTTGTACACCAGTGTTCGCTGCTGATCACTCTGCAACTTTCACTTTGTTTCCCAGGATATATTGCTGAGCAATGGCCCGTACAAAGCAGACTGCCCGTAAATCCACTGGAGGAAAGGCTCCTAGGAAGCAGCTGGCCACTAAGGCAGCCAGGAAGAGTGCCCCCTCCACCGGGGGTGTGAAAAAGCCTCACAGATACAGGTAACTATGCTCATACCTGCAGTTACTGACAACTAGATCCTCTTGACTGAGAACTGATATAACAAAGTACCAAAATGTAGGGGCTAATTCAGTTTAAGCTAGGTGACATTACAAGGTCTGGTGCAATGCGCACAGTCTAGTATTTATAGAAGGATTACAACAGACTTCCTGCACACCTACTAGGGAGGTAAAATGAGTGAGGGGGAATGCAGCTGCTGGCATCCACGTGTGGTCCGTGCATTTGCCTGCACAGTGTTGACCTCGGAATTGTGTTTAGGATTTATTCCCATGATGTTCACCATGTAAATAATACATACTCTGATTATCACTGTAGACTGCACAAATAAATGTCACTGGGCTTTGCATTTTGTGTTTCTGGTGGTTTAGATGTGGCGTTTTAATAGAAGATTCAGGTGCACTTCACAAGGTGCTGGGGTTATTTCTCCCTCCTCTTTCATGTTTTCTTACACCCCTTTAAAAGTGTAGGATAATTCCAATTGTTGGTCTGTCATACTTATGTGCACTGCTGCACTTAGTCACTATTGAATTGATCCCCCTGACAGTATAGACAGATCATGGCAATGCAATGTATCACTACCCTGGGAGCCAGTGTTTAGGATTGAGTGTGCTTACAGAAGTGTTCTCTTAAAACTTTAATAATTGTTCCTTTTTGTAGGGCACAAATTGCCATGTGCTATGACAAGCTTTGATACCCATTCAGCTGCCCCAAAACCTGTAGAATTTAAATGTTTGAGACTAGTTTAAACATGTCTGGCAAAGGTGGGAACTTGTTGCTGTTGCTATGCTGGGTTGGGCTTGTCTGAATGAGCACTTGTGCAGTGATCTAATGTTTATGTAGTGTACCAATCATTACATGTATTGCATAGTAATCTGCATACATTGTGCTTCTAGTTTAAATTTACATGCAGGAAACGAGTTGTTTCTGTCATTCTCTACCTCCTTTTCCCAGGCCTGGTACTGTGGCGCTGAGAGAAATCAGGAGATACCAGAAGTCCACTGAGCTCCTGATCCGCAAGCTTCCCTTCCAGCGTCTAGTGAGGGAAATCGCTCAGGACTTTAAAACTGACTTGCGGTTCCAGAGTGCTGCTATTGGTGCTCTGCAGGTGAGGCAGCGCTCTTATACATGGAAGACTGCTGTAGTGGGTAGGGACTGTGGCTGCATGTATTAACACCATTTCTCTTTAACTCTTAGGAAGCAAGTGAGGCATACCTGGTGGGTCTCTTTGAAGACACCAATCTGTGTGCTATTCATGCCAAGAGAGTAACAATTATGCCCAAGGACATCCAGCTAGCAAGAAGAATCCGTGGGGAACGTGCTTAATTTTTATTTTTCCTGGAAATTGTTTTGAATCTTAGAAGTTTTTTTTACTTTGAAAATGTACATAAAGTGTGATGTCCTTTTATTTTATAAAGGGTTTGTTAACTGTAGAGTAGTTGACAGTAAATCGGTAGTACACATTTTTATATGACATTCCCTTAATCCTCAGGTTTTTCAGAAAAATTTGTATCTGCAGTTAGTCTACTCTGTGCCCCTTCCCACCTCCTGCGAGTCTGCATGTTTTGGCTCCATTCTCTCCATACTTTCAGTGTAACTCCATTGTAAATAAACTTTCCACTACCTCAATGGTATTGACTTGAGATTGATTAGCTACCAGTTAACCAGTCTAGTGTGCAATGGACAAATGAGGCCAGCTATTTAGTGTTGAAATGTGATGTAGACACTAAATGCCTGTTATAAATATAGGGGACGGTGTCCCAGAGTAATGCGAAGTGTGCAGAGGTGCCCTTAAATATTTAAGTGCCAGATTCATTTGGCAGCAGAAATGAATGGCCTGCTAATGCAGTGGCCGCTGCTATCCATTACAGCTTGGAGGCTGCACATTACAGATTTCTGTTTGAGTCTGAGGGAAGCTTGAACAGAAACCTGCATTAAGTGGCCTTGTAGATGCTGTGAACATGTTGACAGCTTGCAAGGAAAAAGCATAACTGAAGAGGCTTGTACTTTAATGCTTGGAGCAGTCACCCTTTTCTCATGCAATAAGCTTTTGAGCCTGATTGAATCTGGCTGTAAATCGGTTGTTGGACTGTCTTCAAGACTACCTCAAAATCCAGGTTTAATGGTTGTCCATGGTGGAGCACAAATGCTGACCTTAACTAGACTGAGGTACTGACTAGGATGCTTTTGCTGAAGCATGGACAGCCTTAACCCTTTCTGTTAAGGTGCTTGAAGGACTTAAGTGTGGGGAACCTCTAATCTAAATGATGGATGGCTATGTAATGGGTGAAAGTAACCTTTGGGTGGGTATAAAAACTAGGTAAACTTTTTACTGCTTAACAAATGTCTGGGTCCCACTTCTAAGCACCTGTGTAGTGGGGTGTCCATTAACTGGATGGAAAGATGAGGATGTCTATAATGCGTGATAAATCTTGATTGCTTAACATGACCATTTCTCTATCGTCCTAGTGGATGCTGGGGTTCCTGAAAGGACCATGGGGAATAGCGGCTCCGCAGGAGACAGGGCACAAAAAGTAAAGCTTTTCCAGATCAGGTGGTGTGCACTGGCTCCTCCCCCTATGACCCTCCACCAGACTCCAGTTAGATTTTTGTGCCCGGCCGAGAAGGGTGCAATCTAGGTGGCTCTCCTAAAGAGCTGCTTAGAAAAAGTTTAGCTTAGGTTTTTTTATTTTACAGTGAGTCCTGCTGGCAACAGGATCACTGCAACGAGGGACTGAGGGGAGAAGAAGTGAACTCACCTGCGTGCAGGATGGATTGGCTTCTTGGCTACTGGACATCAGCTCCAGAGGGACGATCACAGGTACAGCCTGGATGGTCACCGGAGCCGCGCCGCCGGCCCCCTTGCAGATGCTGAAGTCAGAAGAGGTCCAAAATCGGCGGCTGAAGACTCCTGCAGTCTTCTAAAGGTAGCGCACAGCACTGCAGCTGTGCGCCATTTTCCTCTCAGCACACTTCACACGCAGTCACTGAGGGTGCAGGGCGCTGGGGGGGGGGGGGGGGGGGCCCTGGGAGGCAAATGTAACCTATATAAAGGCTAAAAATACCTCACATATAGCCCCCAGAGGCTATATGGAGATATTTAACCCCTGCCTGGATTCACTAAATAGCGGGAGACGAGCTCGCCAAAAAAGGGGTGGGGCCTATCTCCTCAGCACACGGCACCATTTCCTCTCACAGCTCCGCTGGTCAGGACGGCTCCCAGGTCTCTCCCCTGCACTGCACTACAGAAACAGGGTAAAACAGAGAGGGGGGGCAAATTTATGGCGATATTTTTTATATATATAAAGCAGCTATAAGGGAGCACTTATTTTCTCTAACGTCCTAGTGGATGCTGGGGACTCCGTCAGGACCATGGGGAATAGCGGGCTCCGCAGGAGACAGGGCACATCTAAAAAGCTTTTTAGGTCACATGGTGTGTACTGGCTCCTCCCCCTATGACCCTCCTCCAAGCCTCAGTTAGGTTTTTGTGCCCGTCCGAGAAGGGTGCAAACTGGATGGCTCTCTTAAGGAGCTGTTTAGTAAAGTTTTTTTTTAGGTTTCTAATCAGTGATTCCTGCTGGCGACAGGATCACTGCAACGAGGGACTTAGGGGAGAGACTTGCAACTCACCTGCGTGCAGGAGGATTGAAGTTTTAGGCTACTGGACACTGAGCTCCAGAGGGAGTCGGAACACAGGTCAGCCTGGGGTTCGTCCCGGAGCCGCGCCGCCGATCCCCCTTACAGACGCTGAAGAAAGACGGCGGAACGGAGGTCCGGAAACAGGCGGCAGAAGACTTCACAGTCTTCAGAGAGGTAGCGCACAGCACTGCAGCTGTGCGCCATTGTTGCTACACGGCTCACTGACACGGTCACGGAGGGTGCTGGGGGCGCCCTGGGCAGCAATATAAATACCTATTTGGCAAATAAATACATCACATATAGCCATTAAGGCTATATGTATGTATTTAACCCAGGCCAGTTTTCCTAATAACCGGGAGAAAAGCCCGCCGTGAAAGGGGCGGAGCTTATTCTCCTCAGCACTCAGCGCCATTTTCCTGACCAGCTCCGCTGGTGAGGGAGGCTCCCACTCTCCCCTGCACTACAGAAACAGGGTTAAAGAGAAGGGGGGCATAAATTGGCGATATAATTATATATTAAGAGCCCATATATAGAAACAACACCTTCTAGGGTTGTTATATACATTATGGCGCTTTTGGTGTGTGCTGGCAAACTCTCCCTCTGTCTCCCCAAAGGGCTAGTGGGTCCTGTCCTCTATCAGAGCATTCCCTGTATGTGTGTGCTGTAGGTCGGTACGTGTGTGTCGACATGTATGAGGAAAATGTTGGTGAGGAGACGGAGAAAATTGCCTGTAATGGTGATGTCACTCTCTAGGGAGTCGACACCAGAATGGATGGCTTACTTATGGAATTACGTGATAATGTCAACACGCTGCAAGCCGGTTGACGACATGAGACAGCCGGCGGACAAATTAGTATCGGTCCAGGCGTCTCAGACACCGTCAGGGGCTTGTAAAAACGCCCATTTACCTCAGTCGGTCGACAGACACGGACACTGACCCCAGTGTCGACGGTGAAGAAACAAACGTATTTTTCCTTTAGGGCCACAAGTTACATGTTAAGGGCAATGAAGGAGGTGTTACGTATTTCTGATACCACAAGTACCACAAATAAGGGTATTTTGTAGGGTGGGAATAAACTACTTGTAGTGTTGCCTGAATCAGATAAATTAAATGAAGTGTGTGATGATACGTGGGGTTCCTCCGACAGAAAGTTATGGGCGGTATACCCTTTTTCCCGCCAGTAGTAAGGGCGAGTTGGAAAACACACCTTAGGGTGGACAAGGCGCTCACACGCTTATAAAAAACATGGCGTTACCGTTTCCAGATACGGCCGCCCTCAAGGAGCCAGCTGATAGGAAGCTGGAAAATATCATAACAGTATATACACACATACTGGTGTTATACTACGACCAGCAATCGCCTCAGCCTGGATGTGCAGCGCTGAGGGGGCTTGGTCGGATTTCCTGACTGAAAATTTTGATACCCTTGACAGGGACAGGATTTTATTGTCTATAGAGCATTTTAAGGATGCATTTCTATATATGTGTGATGCGCAGAGGCATATTTGCATTCTGGCATCAAGAGTAAATGTGATGTACATATCTGCCAGACGAAGACACGACAGTGGTCAGGTGAGGCAGATTCCAGACGGCATATGGAAGTATTGCCGTATAAAGGGGCGGTCCATTGGACCTGGTGGCCATGGCAACAGCTGAAAAATCCACCTTTTGTTACCCCGAGTCACATATTGGCAGAAAAGGACACAGTCTTTTCAGTCTCAGTCCTTTCGTCCCCATACGGGCAGGCGGGCGAAGGCCAGTCATATCTGCCCAGGGGGAGAGGAAAGGGAAGAAGACTGCAGCAAGCAGCTCATTCCCAGGAACAGAAGCTCCTCACGGCTTCTGCCAAGTCCGCAGCATAACGCTGGGGCCGTACAAGCGGACTCAGGTGCGGTAGGGGGTCATCTCAAGAGTTTCAGCAACACTCGCAAGGGAACTCCGGGATCCTACATGTAATATCCCAGGTGTACATTGGAAATTCGAGACGTCTCCCCCTCACACAATTCACAGGCTGTATTCCCAGCAGGTGATAATCAAAGTACCCTTCTTACAACAAGGAAGGGGGTAGTATTCCACACTATATTGTGGTACTGAAGCCAACCGGCTCGGTGAGATCTGAAATATTTGAACACTTACATACAAGCGTTCAAATCAAGATGGAGTCACTCGGAGCAGTGATAGCGAACCAGGAAGAAGGGGACGATATGATGTCACTGGATATCAGGGACGTTTACCTACAGGTCCAAATTTGCCCTTCTCACCAAGGGTACTTCAGGTTCCTGGTACAGAACTGTCACTATCAGTTCAGACGCTGCCGTTTGGATTGTCCACGGCGCCCCGGGTCTTTACCAAGGTAATGGCCGGAATGATGATTTTTCTTAAAAGAAACATGGACGCTTTCCTGATAAGGGCAAGGTCCAGAGAACAGTTGGAGGTCGGAGTAGCACTATCTTAAGTAGTTCTACGACAGCACGAGTGGATTCTAAATATTCCAAAATCGCAGCTTTTTCCGACGACACGTCTACTGTTCCTAGGGAAGATTCTGGACACAGTCCAGAAAAACGTGTTTCTCCCAGTGGAGAAAACCAGGGAGTTATCCGAGCTAATCGGGATCCTCCTAAAACCAGGAAAAGTGTCAGTGCATCATTGCACAAGAGTCCTGGTAAAAATGGTGGCTTATTACGAAGCAATTCCATTCGGCAGATTTCCCGCAAGAACTCTTCAGTGGGATCTGCTGGACAAATGGTCCGGATCGCATCCTCAGATGCATCAGCGGATAACCCTATATCCAAGGAAAAGGGTGTCTCTCCTGTGGTGATTACAGAGTGCTCATCTTCTAGAGGGCCGCAGATTCGGCATTCAGGATTGGATGCCGGTGACCACGGAGGCCAGCCTGAGAGGCTGGGGAACAGTCACACAGGGAAAAAATTTCCAGGGAAGTGTGATTAAGTCTGGAGAATTCTCTCCGCATAAATAAGCTTAGAGCAAATTTATAATGCTCTAAACTTAGCTAGACCTCTGCTTCAAGGTCAGCCGGTATTGATCCAGTGGGATAACATCACGGCAGTCGCCCACGTAAACAGAAGGGCGGCACAAGAAGCAGGAGGGCAGTGAAAACTGCAAGGATTTTTCGCTAGGCGGAAAATCATGTGATAGCACTGTCAGCAGTGTTCTTTCCGGGAGTGGACGACTGGGAAGCAGACTTCCTCAGCAGGCATGACCTCCACCCGGGAGAGTGGAAACTTCATAGGGAAGTTTTTCAACATGATTGTGGACCGTTGGCAAAGACCAAAGGTGGACATGATGGCGTCCCGCCCGAACAAAAAACGGGACAGGTATTCCGCCAGGTCATGAGACCTTCAGGCGATAGCTGTGGATGTTCTGGTAACACCGTGGGTGTACCAGTCTGTGTATGTGTTCCCTCCTCTGTTTCTCATAACCAGGGTATTGAGAATTATAAGACATAGAGGAGTATGAACTATACTAGTGGCTCCGGATTGGCCAAGAGGGACTTGGTACCCGGAACTTCAAGAAATGCTCACAGAGGACTAAGGGCCTGGGGAGCTAAGAAGGGACTTGATTCAGCAAGTACCATGTCTATTCCAAGACTTACCGCGGCTGCGTTTGACGGCATGGCGGTTGAATGCCGGATCCTGAGGGGAAAAGGCATTCCATAAGAGGTCATACCTACCCTGGTCAAAGCCAGGAAGGAGGTGACCGCACAACGTCATCACCACATGTGGTGAAAATATGTTGCGTGGGTGAGGCCAGGAAGGCTCCACGACGGAAATTCAACTAGGTCGATTTCTACACTTCCTGAAAACAGGAGTGTTTTGGACCTCAAATTGGGGTTCATTAACATTTAAATTTCGGCCCTGTAGATTTTCTTCCAGAAAGAATTGACTTCAGTTCCTGAAGTCCAGATTGTAAAGGATGTATTGCATATACAGCTTTTTTGTGCCCCTAGAGGCACCGTGAGATCTCAACATAGTGTTGGGATTTCTTAAAATCATATTGGTTTGAACCGCTCAAATCTGTGGATTTGAAATATCTCACATGGAAAGTGACCATGCTGTTGACAAATATCTCACATGGGAAGTGACCATGTTGTTAGCCCTGGCCTCGGCCAGGCGATTGTCAGAATGGGCGGCTTTGTCTTACAAAAGCCCATATTAAAATTTTCCATTTGAACAGGACAGAACTGGGACTCGTCTCCAGTTTCTTCATAAAGGGGTGTCAGCGTTTTCACCTGAAACAACCTCTTGTGGTGCCTGCGGCTACTAGGGACTTGGAGGACTCCAAGTTACTAGACGTGGTCAGGGCCCTAAAAATATATATATATATATATATATATATAGTTAGGACGGCTGGAGTCAGAAAGTCTGACTTGCTGTTTATACTGTATACACCCAACAAGCTGGGTGCTCATGCTTCTAAGCAGTCTATTGCACGCTGGATTTGTAGTACAATTCAGCTTGCACATTCTGTGGCAGGCCTGCCACAGACGAAATATGTAGATGCCCATTCCACAAGGAAGGTGGGCTCATCCTGGGCGGCTGCCCGAGGAGTCTCGGCATTACAACTTTGCCGAGCAGCTACGTGGTCAGGGGAGAACACGTTTGTAAAATTTTACAAATTTTGATACTCTGGCTAAGGAGGACCTGGAGTTCTCTCATTCGGTGCTGCAGAGTCATCCGCACTCTCCCGCCCGTTTGGGAGCTTTGGTATAATCCCCATGGTCCTGACGGAGTCCCCAGCATCCACTAGGACGTTAGAGAAAATAAGAATTTACTTACCGATAATTCTATTTCTCGTAGTCCGTAGTGGATGCTGGGCGCCCATCCCAAGTGCGGATTGTCTGCAATGCTTGTACATAGTTATTGTTACAAAAATCGGGTTATTACTATTGTTGTGAGCCATCTTTTCGGAGGCTACTTCGTTTTGTTATCATACTGTTAACTGGGTTCAGATCACAAGTTGTACGGTGTGATTGGTGTGGCTGGTATGAGTCTTACCCGGGATTCAAGATCCTTCCTTATTGTGTACGCTCGTCCGGGCACAGTACCTAACTGAGGCTTGGAGGAGGGTCATAGGGGGAGGAGCCAGTACACACCATGTGACCTAAAAAGCTTTTTAGATGTGCCCTGTCTCCTGCGGAGCCCGCTATTCCCCATGGTCCTGACGGAGTCCCCAGCATCCACTACGGACTACGAGAAATAGAATTATCGGTAAGTAAATTCTTATTATAAGGCTATCCCTGTTATATATAGCGCTTTTGGTGTGTGCTGGCAAACTCCCTCTGTCTCCCCAAAGGGCTAGTGGGTCCTGTCTTCGTTAGGAGCATTCCCTGTGTGTCTGCTGTGTGTCGGTACATGTGTGTCAACATGTATGAGGATGATATTGGTGTGGAGGCGGAGCAATTGCCAAATATGAGGATGTCACCCCCTAGGGAGTCGACACCAGAATGGATGCCTTTATTTATGGAACTACGGGATAGTGTCAACACGCTAAAGCAGTCGTTTGACGACATGAGACGGCCGGACAATCAATTAGTGCCTGTCCAGGCGACTCAAACACCGTCAGGGGCTGTAAAACGCCCTTTGCCTCAGTCGGTCGACACAGACCCAGACACAGGCACTGACTCCAGTGGTGACGGTGACGAATCAACCGTATTTTCCAGTAGGGCCACACGTTATATGATTTTGGCAATGAAGGAGGCGTTACATTTAGCTGATACTACAGGTACCACTAAACAGGGTATTATGTGGGGTGTGAAAAAACTACCTATAGTTTTTCCTGAATCAGAAGAATTAAATGACGTGTGTAATGAAGCGTGGGTTGCTCCTGATAAAAAGCTGAAAATTTCAAAGAAATTATTGGCATTATACCCTTTCCCGCCAGAGGTTAGGGAGCGCTGGGAAACATCTCCTAGGGTGGACAAGGCGCTAACACGCTTATCTAAACAAGTGGCGTTACCCTCTCCTGAGACGGCCGCACTTAAAGATCCATCAGATAGGAGGATGGAAAATATCCAAAAAAGTATATACACACATGCAGGTGTTATACTACGACCAGCTATAGCGACTGCCTGGATGTGCAGTGCTGGGGTAGTTTGGTCAGAGTCCCTGATTGAAAATATTGATACCCTGGACAGGGACAATATTTTACTGTCGTTAGAACAAATAAAGGATGCATTTCTTTATATGCGTGATGCACAGAGGGATATCTGCACACTGGCATCACGGGTAAGTGCTATGTCCATTTCGGCCAGAAGAGCTTTATGGACGCGACAGTGGACAGGCGATGCGGATTCAAAACGGCATATGGAAGTTTTGCCGTATAAAGGGGAGGAGTTATTTGGAGTCGGTCTATCAGATTTGGTGGCCACGGCTACAGCCGGGAAATCCACCTTTCTACCTCAAGTCACTCCCCAACAGAAAAAGGCACCGACTTTTCAACCGCAGCCCTTTCGTTCCTTTAAAAATAAGAGAGCAAAGGGCTATTCATATCTGCCACGAGGCAGAGGTCGAGGGAAGAGACAGCAACAGGCAGCTCCTTCCCAGGAACAGAAGCCCTCCCCGGCTTCTACAAAAGCCTCAGCATGACGCTGGGGCTTCTCAAGCGGACTCGGGGACGGTGGGCGGTCGTCTCAAAAATTACAGCGCGCAGTGGGCTCACTCGCAAGTAGATCCCTGGATCCTGCAGATAATATCTCAGGGGTACAGGTTGGAATTAGAGACAGATCCACCTCGCCGTTTCCTGAAGTCTGCTTTACCAACGTCCCCCTCCGAAAGGGAGACGGTTTTGGAAGCCATTCACAAGCTGTACTCTCAGCAGGTGATAGTCAAGGTACCTCTTCTACAACAAGGGAAGGGGTATTATTCCACTCTATTTGTGGTACCGAAGCCGGATGGCTCGGTAAGGCCTATTCTAAATCTGAAGTCCTTGAACCTGTACATAAAGAAGTTCAAGTTCAAAATGGAGTCACTCAGAGCAGTGATAGCGAACCTGGAAGAGGGGGATTTTATGGTATCCTTGGACATCAAGGATGCGTATCTCCACGTTCCAATTTACCCCTCACACCAGGGGTACCTCAGGTTCGTTGTACAAAACTGTCACTGTTCGGATTGTCCACGGCACCTCGGGTCTTTACAAAGGTAATGGCCGAGATGATGATTCTTCTTCGAAGAAAAGGCATATTAATTATCCCATACTTGGACGATCTCCTAATAAGAGCAAGGTCCAGAGAACAGCTAGAGATGGGATTAGCACTGTCTCAAGAAGTGCTAAAACAGCACGGGTGGATTCTGAATATTCCAAAATCCCAGTTAATGCCGACAACTCGTCTGCTGTTCCTAGGGATGATTCTGGACACGGTTCAGAAAAAGGTTTTTCTCCCGGAGGAAAAAGCCAAGGAGTTATCCGAGCTTGTCAGGAACCTCCTAAAACCAGGAAAGGTGTCTGTACATCAATGCACAAGAGTCCTGGGAAAAATGGTGGCTTCTTACGAAGCAATTCCATTCGGCAGATTCCACGCAAGAATTTTCCAAAGGGATCTGTTGGACAAATGGTCAGGGTCGCATCTTCAGATGCACCTGCGGATAACCCTGTCTCCAAGGACAAGGGTGTCTCTTCTGTGGTGGTTGCAGAGTGCTCATCTATTGGAGGGCCGCAGATTCGGCATACAGGATTGGATCCTGGTGACCACGGACGCCAGCCTGAGAGGCTGGGGAGCAGTCACACAAGGAAGAAACTTCCAGGGAGTATGGACGAGCCTGGAAACGTCTCTTCACATAAACATTCTGGAACTAAGAGCAATCTACAATGCTCTAAGCCAGGCAGAACCTCTGCTTCAGGGAAAACCGGTGTTGATCCAGTCGGACAACATCACGGCAGTCGCCCATGTGAACAGACAGGGCGGCACAAGAAGCAGGAGTGCAATGGCAGAAGCTGCAAGGATTCTTCGCTGGGCAGAGAATCATGTGATAGCACTGTCAGCAGTGTTCATCCCGGGAGTGGACAACTGGGAAGCAGACTTCCTCAGCAGACACGATCTTCACCCGGGAGAGTGGGGACTTCATCCAGAAGTCTTCCACATGCTGGTAACCCGTTGGGAAAGACCAATGGTGGACATGATGGCGTCTCGCCTCAACAAAAAACTGGACAGGTATTGCGCCAGGTCAAGAGATCCGCAGGCAATAGCTGTGGACGCGCTGGTAACGCCTTGGGTGTACCAGTCGGTGTATGTGTTTCCTCCTCTGCCTCTCATACCAAAAGTATTGAGAATTATACGGCAAAGAGGCGTAAGAACGATACTAGTGGTTCCGGATTGGCCAAGAAGGACTTGGTACCCGGAACTTCAAGAGATGATCACGGAAGATCCGTGGCCTCTACCTCTAAGGAGGGACTTGCTTCAGCAGGGTCCCTGTCTGTTTCAAGACTTACCGCGGCTGCGTTTGACGGCATGGCGGTTGAACGCCGGATCCTAAAGGAAAAAGGCATGCCGGAAGAAGTCATTCCTACTTTGATTAAAGCAAGGAAGGAAGTAACCGTGCAACATTATCACCGAATTTGGCGAAAATATGTTGCGTGGTGCGAAGATCGGAGTGCTCCGACGGAGGAATTTCAACTGGGTCGATTCCTACATTTCCTGCAATCAGGATTGTCTATGGGTCTCAAATTGGGATCTATTAAGGTTCAAATTTCGGCCCTGTCGATTTTCTTTCAAAAAGAATTGGCTTCAGTCCCTGAAGTCCAGACCTTTGTTAAGGGAGTGCTGCATATACAGCCTCCTGTGGTGCCTCCAGTGGCACAGTGGGATCTCAATGTGGTTTTGGACTTTCTAAAATCTCATTGGTTTGAACCACTAAAAAAGGTGGATTTGAAATATCTCACATGGAAAGTGACCATGCTTCTAGCCCTGGCTTCGGCCAGGAGAGTGTCAGAACTGGCAGCTTTATCTTACAAAAGCCCATATCTGATTTTCCATTCGGACAGGGCAGAACTGCGGACTCGTCCGCATTTTCTCCCTAAGGTGGTGTCAGCATTTCATCTGAACCAGCCTATTGTAGTGCCTGCGGCTACAAGTGACTTGGAGGACTCCAAGTTACTGGACGTTGTCAGAGCATTAAAAATATATATTGCAAGGACAGCTGGAGTCAGAAAATCTGACTCGTTGTTTATATTGTATGCACCCAACAAGATGGGTGCTCCTGCGTCTAAGCAGACGATTGCTCGTTGGATCTGTAGCACAATCCAACTTGCACATTCTGTGGCAGGTCTGCCACAGCCTAAATCTGTAAAGGCCCACTCCACAAGGAAGGTGGGCTCATCTTGGGCGGCTGCCCGAGGGGTCTCGGCATTACAACTTTGCCGAGCAGCTACGTGGTCAGGGGAGAACACGTTTGTAAAATTTTACAAATTTGATACTCTGGCTAAGGAGGACCTGGAGTTCTCTCATTCGGTGCTGCAGAGTCATCCGCACTCTCCCGCCCGTTTGGGAGCTTTGGTATAATCCCCATGGTCCTTTCAGGAACCCCAGCATCCACTAGGACGATAGAGAAAATAAGATTTTACTTACCGATAAATCTATTTCTCGGAGTCCGTAGTGGATGCTGGGCGCCCATCCCAAGTGTGGATTATCTGCAATAATTGTACATAGTTATTGTTAACAAATTCGGGTTATTGTTGAAGGAAGCCATCTTTCAGAGGCTCCGCTGTTATCATACTGTTAACTGGGTTTAGATCACAAGTTGTACGGTGTGATTGGTGTGGCTGGTATGAGTCTTACCCGGGATTCAAAATCCTCCCTTATTGTGTACGCTCGTCCGGGCACAGTACCTAACTGGAGTCTGGAGGAGGGTCATAGGGGGAGGAGCCAGTGCACACCACCTGATCTGGAAAAGCTTTACTTTTTGTGCCCTGTCTCCTGCGGAGCCGCTATTCCCCATGGTCCTTTCAGGAACCCCAGCATCCACTACGGACTCCGAGAAATAGATTTATCGGTAAGTAAAATCTTATTTTCTCTGACGTCCTAGTGGATGCTGGGACTCCGTCAGGACCATGGGGAATAGCGGCTCCGCAGGAGACAGGGCACAAAAGTAAAAGCTTTAGGATCAGGTGGTGTGCACTGACTCCTCCCCCTATGACCCTCCTCCAAGCCTCAGTTAGGTTTTTGTGCCCGTCCGAGCAGGGTGCAATCTAGGTGGCTCTCATAAAGAGCTGCTTAGAGTAAAAGTTTTGATAGGTTTCTTATTTTCAGTGAGTCCTGCTGGCAACAGGCTCACTGCAACGAGGGACCTAGGGGAGAAGAAGTGAACTCACCTGCGTGCAGGATGGATTGGCTTCTTAGGCTACTGGACACTAGCTCCAGAGGGACGATCACAGGTACAGCCTGGATGGGTCACCGGAGCCGCGCCGCCGACCCCCTTGCAGATGCCGAAGTAAGAAGAGGTCCAGAAACCGGCGGCTGAAGGCTTTTCAGTCTTCATGAGGTAGCGCACAGCACTGCAGCTGTGCGCCATTGCTCTCAGCACACTTCACACCAACGGTCACTGAGGGTGCAGGGCGCTGGGGGGTGGCGCCCTGGGCAGCAATGTTAATACCTTTTCTGGCTAAAAAGAATACATCACATATAGTCCCTGAGGCTATATGGATGTATTTCACCCCTGCCAGGTCTCAGAAAAACCGGGAGAAGAGCCCGCTGGAATAGGGGGCGGGGCCTATCTCCTCAGCACACAGCACCATTTTCCCTCACAGAACTGCTGGTGGGAAGGCTCCCAGGCTCTCCCCTGCACTACAGAAACAGGGTTAAAACAGAGAGGGGGGGCACTTATTTGGCGATATAATTATATTTCTCTAACGTCCTAGTGGATGCTGGGGACTCCGTCAGGACCATGGGGATTAGCGGCTCCGCAGGAGACAGGGCACAAAAATAAAGCTTTAGGATCAGGTGGTGTGCACTGGCTCCTCCCCCTATGACCCTCCTCCAAGCCCCAGTTAGGTTTTTGTGCCCGTCCGAGCAGGGTGCAATCCAGGTGGCTCTCCTAAAGAGCTGCTTAGAAAAAGTTTTTAGGTTTTTTATTTTCAGTGAGTCCTGCTGGCAACAGGCTCACTGCATCGAGGGACTTAGGGGAGAGAAGTGAACTCACCTGCGTGCAGGATGGATTGGCTTCTTAGGCTACTGGACACCATTAGCTCCAGAGGGATCGAACACAGGCCCAGCCATGGAGTCCGGAGCCGCGCCGCCGACCCCCCTTGCAGATGCCGAAGATGGAAGAGGTCCAGAAGCAGGCGGCAGAAGACTTTTCAGTCTTCCTGAGGTAGCGCACAGCACTGCAGCTGTGCGCCATTGTTGTCAGCACACTTCACACAGCGGTCACGGAGGGTGCAGGGCGCTGAGGGGGCGCCCTGGGCAGCAATGTATAATACCTTTTTATGGCTAAAAAATACATCACATATAGCCCTTGAGGCTATATGGATGTATTTAACCCCTGCCAGATCTCACAAACTCCGGAGAAGAGCCCGCCGAAATAGGGGGCGGGGCTTATTCTCCTCAGCACACAGCGCCATTTTCCTGCTCAGCTCCGCTGTGAGGAAGGCTCCCAGGACTCTCCCCTGCACTGCACTACAGAAACAGGGTAAAACATAGAGGGGGGGGGGGCACTTTTTTTTGCGATATTACTATATTTAAGCTGCTATAAGGATACAACACTTATATAGGGTTGTTCCCATATATATTATAGCGCTTGGGTGTGTGCTGGCAAACTGTCCCTCTGTCTCCCCAAAGGGCTAGTGGGGTCCTGTCTTCAATAGAGCATTCCCTGTGTGTCTGCTGTGTGTCGACATGTATGAGGACGATGTTGGTGTGGAGGCAGAGCAATTGCCGGTAATGGTGATGTCACCCCCCAGGGAGTCGACACCGGAATGGATGGCTTTGTTTATGGAATTACGTGATAATGTCAGCACATTACAAAAATCAGTTGACGACATGAGACGGCCGGAAAACCAGTTAGTACCTGCCCAGGCGTCTCAGACACCGTCAGGGGCTGTAAAACGCCCTTTACCTCAGTCGGTCGACACACACGGACACTGAATCTAGTGTCGACGGTGAAGAAACAAACGTATTTTCCAGTAGGGCCACACGTTATATGATCACGGCAATGAAGGAGGCTTTGCATATCTCTGATACTACAAGTACCACAAAAAGGGGTATTATGTGGGGGGTGAAAAAACTACCTGTAGTTTTTCCTGAATCAGAGGAATTGAATGATGTATGTGATGAAGCGTGGGTTAACCCAGATAGAAAAGTGCTAATTTCAAAAAAGTTATTGGCATTATACCCTTTCCCGCCAGAGGTTAGGGCGCGCTGGGAAACACCCCCTAAGGTGGATAAGGCGCTCACACGCTTATCAAAACAAGTGGCGTTACCGTCTCCTGATACGGCCGCCCTCAAGGATCCAGCTGATAGGAGGCTGGAAACTACCCTAAAAAGTATATACACACATACTGGTGTTATACTGCGACCAGCCATCGCCTCAGCCTGGATGTGCAGTGGTGGGGTGGTCTGGTCGGATTCCCTGACTGAAAATATTGATACCCTGGAAAGGGACAGTATTTTACAGACTTTAGAGCAATTAAAGGATGCTTTTCTTTATATGCGAGATGCTCAGAGGGATATTTGCACTCTGGCATCGAGAGTAAGTGCGATGTCCATATCTGCCAGAAGAAGTTTATGGACACGACAGTGGTCAAGTGATGCGGATTCCAAACGGCATATGGAAGTATTGCCGTATAAAGGGGAGGAATTATTTGGCGTCGGTCTATCGGATTTGGTGGCCACGGCAACTGCCGGGAAATCCACCTTTTTACATCAGACCCCCTCCCAACAGAAAAAGACACCGTCTTTTCAGCCGCAGTCCTTTCGGTCCTATAAGAAGCGGGCAAAAGGACAGTCATATCTGCCCCGAGGCAGAGGAAAGGGTAAGAGGGCAGCAAGCAGCTCCTTCCCAGGAACAGAAGCCCTCCGCGGGTTCTGCAAAGCCCTCAGCATGACGCTGGGGCTTTACAAGCGGACTCAGGAACGGTGGGGGGTCGACTCAAGAATTTCAGCGCGCAGTGGGCTTGCTCACAGGTGGACCCCTGGATCCTGCAGGTAGTATCTCAGGGTTACAGGTTGGAATTCGAGAAGTCTCCCCCTCGCCGGTTCCTAAAGTCTGCTTTGCCAACGTCTCCCTCAGACAGGGCGACGGTATTGGAAGCCATTCACAAGCTGTTTTCTCAGCAGGTGATAGTCAAGGTACCCCTCCTACAACAGGAAAAGGGGTATTACTCCACGCTATTTGTGGTACCGAAGCCGGACGGCTCGGTAAGACCTATTCTAAATCTGAAATCTTTGAACCTGTACATACAAAAATTCAAGTTCAAGATGGAATCACTCAGAGCAGTGATAGCGAATCTGGAAGAAGGGGACTTTATGGTGTCCCTGGACATAAAAGATGCTTACCTGCATGTCCCAATTTGCCCTTCACATCAAGGGTACCTCAGGTTCGTGGTGCAAAACTGTCATTATCAGTTTCAGACGCTGCCGTTTAGATTGTCCACGGCACCTCGGGTCTTTACCAAGGTAATGGCCGAAATGATGATTCTTCTGCGAAGAAGAGGCGTATTAATTATCCCTTACTTGGACGATCTCCTGATAAGGGCAAGGTCCAGAGAACAGCTGGAGGACGGAGTAGCACTAACCCAAGTAGTGCTGCAACAACACGGGTGGATTCTGAATTTTCCAAAATCTCAGTTTACCCCGACAACACGTCTGCTGTTCCTGGGAATGATTCTGGACACGGTTCAGAAAAAGGTGTTTCTTCCGGAGGAGAAAGCCAAGGAGTTATCCGAACTTGTCAGGAACCTCCTAAAACCAGGAAAAGTATCTGTGCATCAATGCACAAGAGTCCTGGGAAAGATGGTGGCTTCTTACGAAGCAATCCCATTCGGCAGATTCCACGCACGAACTTTTCAGTGGGATCTGCTGGACAAATGGTCCGGATCGCATCTGCAGATGCATCAGCGGATAACCTTATCGCCGCGGACAAGGGTGTCTCTTCTGTGGTGGTTGCAGAGTGCTCATCTGTTAGAAGGCCGCAGATTCGGCATACAGGACTGGGTCCTGGTGACCACGGATGCCAGTCTGAGAGGCTGGGGAGCGGTCACACAGGGAAGAAACTTCCAGGGAGTATGGTCAAGCCTGGAGATGTCTCTTCACATAAATATACTGGAGCTAAGAGCGATTTACAATGCTCTAAGCCTGGCAAAACCCCTGCTTCAGGGTCAGCCGGTGTTGATCCAGTCGGACAACATCACGGCAGTCGCCCACGTAAACAGACAGGGCGGCACAAGAAGCAGGAGAGCAATGGCAGAAGCTGCAAGGATTCATCGCTGGGCGGAAGATCATGTGATAGCACTGTCAGCAGTGTTCATTCCGGGAGTGGACAACTGGGAAGCAGACTTCCTCAGCAGACACGATCTACACCCGGGAGAGTGGGGACTTCATCCAGAAGTCTTCCACATGATTGTGAACCGTTGGGAAAAACCAAAGGTGGATATGATGGCGTCTCGCCTCAACAAAAAACTGGACAGGTATTGCGCCAGGTCAAGAGACCCTCAGGCAATAGCTGTGGACGCTCTGGTAACACCGTGGGTGTTCCAGTCAGTGTATGTGTTTCCTCCTCTGCCTCTCATACCCAAAGTACTGAGAATTATACGGCAAAGGGGAGTAAGAACGATACTCGTGGCTCCGGATTGGCCAAGAAGAACTTGGTACCCGGAACTTCAGGAGATGCTCACGGAAAATCCGTGGCCTCTACCTCTAAGACGGGACCTGATTCAGCAGGTACCGTGTCTATTCCAAGACTTACCGCGGCTGCGTTTGACGGCGTGGCGGTTGAACACCGAATTCTAAGGGAAAAAGGCATTCCAGAAGAGGTCATTCCTACACTGGTTAAAGCCAGGAAGGAGGTGACTGCACAACATTATCACCGCATTTGGAGAAAATATGTTGCGTGGTGTGAGGCCAGGAAGGCCCCCACGGAGGAATTTCAATTGGGTCGATTCCTACATTTCCTGCAAACAGGATTGTCTATGGGCCTCAAGTTGGGGTCCATTAAGGTTCAAATTTCGGCCCTGACGATTTTCTTCCAGAAAAAATTGGCTTCAGTTCCTGAAGTCCAGACTTTTGTAAAAGGAGTACTACATATACAGCCCCCGGTTGTGCCCCCAGTGGCTCCGTGGGACCTTAATGTAGTTTTGGATTTTCTCAAATCCCATTGGTTTGAGCCACTCAAATCGACGGATTTGAAATATCTTACATGGAAAGTAACCATGCTACTGGCCCTGGCTTCAGCCAGGAGAGTGTCAGAATTGGCGGCTTTATCGTATAAAAGCCCATATCTGATTTTCCACTCGGACAGAGCAGAACTGCGGACGCGTCCTCATTTTCTGCCTAAGGTGGTGTCAGCGTTTCACCTGAACCAGCCTATTGTGGTGCCTGCGGCTACTAGCGATTTGGAGGATTCCAAGTTGCTGGACGTTGTCAGGGCATTGAAAATATATATTTCAAGGACGGCTGGAGTCAGAAAATCTGACTCGCTGTTTATACTGTATGCACCCAACAAGCTGGGTGCTCCTGCTTCTAAGCAGACGATTGCTCGTTGGATTTGTAGCACAATTCAACTTGCACATTCTGTGGCAGGCCTGCCACAGCCTAAATCTGTCAAGGCCCATTCCACAAGGAAGGTGGGCTTATCCTGGGCGGCTGCCCGAGGGGGTCTCGGCATTACAACTCTGCCGAGCAGCTACGTGGTCGGGGGAGAACACGTTTGTAAAATTCTACAAATTTGATACCCTGGCTAAAGAGGACCTGGAGTTCTCTCATTCGGTGCTGCAGAGTCATCCGCACTCTCCCGCCCGTTTGGGAGCTTTGGTATAATCCCCATGGTCCTGACGGAGTCCCCAGCATCCACTAGGACGTTAGAGAAAATAAGATTTTACTTACCGATAAATCTATTTCTCGTAGTCCGTAGTGGATGCTGGGCGCCCATCCCAAGTGCGGATTGTCTGCAATACTTGTACATAGTTATTGTTACAAAAAAATCGGGTTGTTCTTGTTGTGAGCCGTCTGTTCAGAGGCTCCTACGTTGTCATACTGTTAACTGGGTTCAGATCACAAGTTGTACGGTGTGATTGGTGTGGCTGGTATGAGTCTTACCCGGGATTCAAAATCCTTCCTTATTGTGTACGCTCGTCCGGGCACAGTATCCTAACTGAGGCTTGGAGGAGGGTCATAGGGGGAGGAGCCAGTGCACACCACCTGATCCTAAAGCTTTATTTTTGTGCCCTGTCTCCTGCGGAGCCGCTAATCCCCATGGTCCTGACGGAGTCCCCAGCATCCACTACGGACTACGAGAAATAGATTTATCGGTAAGTAAAATCTTATTATTAAGATGCTATAAGGGAAAACACTTATATAAAGGTTGTCCCTGTATAATTATAGCGTTTTGGTGTGTGCTGGCAAACTCTCCCTCTGTCTCCCCAAAGGGCTAGTGGGGTCCTGTCCTCTATCAGAGCATTCCCTGTGTGTGTGCTGTGTGTCGGTACGTGTGTGTCGACATGTATGAGGACGATGTTGGTGAGGAGGCGGAGCAATTGCCTGTAATGGTGATGTCACTCTCTAGGGAGTCGACACCGGAACGGATGGCTTATTTAAGGAATTACGTGATAATGTCAACACGCTTCAAGGTCGGTTGACGACATGAGACGGACGGCAAACAAATTAGTACCTGTCCAGGCGTCTCAAACACCGTCAGGGGCTTTAAAACGCCCATTTACCTCAGTCGGTCAACATAGACACGGACACTGACTCCAGTGTCGACGGTGAAGTAACAAACGTATTTTCCTTTAGGGCCACACGTTACATGTTAAGGGCAAAGAAGGAGGTGTTACATATTTCTGATACTACAAGTACCACAAAAAAGGGTATTATGTGGGTGTGAAAAAACTACATGTAGTTTCTCTAACGTCCTAGTGGATGCTGGGGACTCCGTCAGGACCATGGGGAATAGCGGCTCCGCAGGAGACAGGGCACAAAAGTAAAAGCTTTAGGATCAGGTGGTGTGCACTGGCTCCTCCCCCTATGACCCTCCTCCAAGCCTCAGTTAGATTTTTGTGCCCGGCCGAGAAGGGTGCAATCTAGGTGGCTCTCCTAAAGAGCTGCTTAGAGTAAAAGTTTTATTAGGTTTTTTATTTTCAGTGAGTCCTGCTGGCAACAGGCTCACTGCATCGAGGGACTTAGGGGAGAGAAGTGAACTCACCTGCGTGCAGGATGGATTGGCTTCTTAGGCTACTGGACACCATTAGCTCCAGAGGGAGTCGGAACACAGGTCTCACCCTGGGGTTCGTCCCGGAGCTGCGCCGCCGACCCCCTTGCAGATGCCGAAAAGTGAAGAGGTCCAGAAACCGGCGGCAGAAGACTTTTCAGTCTTCATAAGGTAGCGCACAGCACTGCAGCTGTGCGCCATTGTTGTCAGCACACTTCATAACAGCGGTCACTGAGGGTGCAGGGTGCTGGGGGGGGCGCCCTGGGCAGCAATGATAGTACCTTATTCTGGCTAAAAATACATCACATATAGCCCCTGGGGGCTATATGGATGTATTTAACCCCTGCCAGGTCTCAGAAAAACGGGAGAAGAAGCCCGCCGAAAAGGGTGCGGGGCCTATTCTCCTCAGCACACAGCGCCATTTTCCCTCACAGAAATGCTGGTGGGAAGGCTCCCAGGCTCTCCCCTGCACTGCACTACAGAAACAGGGTTAAAACAGAGAGGGGGGGCACTGATTTGGCGATATGACTACATATATTAAAATGCTATAAGGGAAAAGCACTTATATAAAGGTTGTCCATGTATAATTATAGCATTTTTGGTGTGTGCTGGCAAACTCTCCCTCTGTCTCCCCAAAGGGCTAGTAGGTCCTGTCCTCTATCAGAGCATTCCCTGTGTGTGTGCTGTGTGTCGGTACGTGTGTGTCGACATGTATGAGGACGATGTTGGGAGGCGGAGCAAATTGCCTGTAATGGTGATGTCACTCTCTAGGGAGTCGACACCGGAATAGATGGCTTATTTAAGGAATTACGTGATAATGTCAACACGCTGCAAGTCGGTTGACGACATGAGACGGCCGGCAAACATATTAGTATCTGTCCAGGCGTCTAAAACACCGTCAGGTACGTTATATGCCCATTTTACCTCAGTCGGTCGACACAGACACGGACACTGACTCAAGTGTCGACGGTGAAGAAACAAACGTATTTTCCTTTAGGGCCACACGTTACTTGTTAAGGGCAATGAAGGAGGTGTTACATATTTCTGATACTACAAGTACCACAAAAAAGGGTATTATGTGGGGTGTGGAAAAACTACCTATAGTTTTTCCTGAATCAGATAAATTAAATGAAGTGTGTGATGAGGCGCGGGGTTCCTCCGATACAAAATTATTGGCGGTATACCCTTTCCCGCCAGAAGTTAGGGCGCGTTGGGAAACACCCCTTAGGGTGGATAAGGCGCTCACACGCTTATCAAAACAAGTGGCGGTACCGTCTCCAGATACGGCCGCCCTCAAGGAGCCAGCTGATAGGAGGCTGGAAAATATCCTAAAAAGTATATACACACATACTGGTGTTATACTGCGACCAGCGATCGCCTCAGCCTGGATGTGCAGCGCGGGGGTGGCTTGGTCGGATTCCCTGACTGAAAATATTGATACCCTTGACAGGGACAGTATTTTATTTACTATAGAGCATTTAAAGAATGCATTTCTATATATGCGAGATGCACAGAGGGATATTTGCACTCTGGCATCAAGAGTAAGTGCGATGTCCATATCTGCCAAAAGATGTTTATGGACACGACAGTGGTCAGGTGATGCAGATTCCAAACGGCACAAAGATGTATTGCCGTATAAAGGGGAGGAGTTATTTGGGGGTCGGTCCATCGGACCTGGTGGCCACGGCAACTGCTGGGAAATCCACCGTTTTTACCCTAAGTCACATCTATGCAGAAAAAGACACCGTCTTTTCAGCCTCAGTCCTTTCGTCCCCATAAGCATATCTGCCCAGGGATAGAGGAAAGGGAAGAAAACTGCAGCAGGCAGCCCATTCCCAGGAACAGAAGCCTTCCACCGCTTCTGCCAAGTTCTCAGCATGACGCTGGGGCCGTACAGGACCCCTGGATCCTACAAGTAGTATCCCAGGGGTACAGATTGGAAAGTCGAGACGTTTCCCCTCGCAGGTTCCTGAAGTCTGCTTTACCAACGTCTCCCTCCGACAGGGAGGCAGTATTGGAAACAATTCACAAGCTGTATTCCCAGCAGGTGATAATCAAAGTACCCCTCCTACAACAAGGAAAGGGGTATTATTCCACACTATATTGTGGTACTGAAACCAGAAGGCTCGGTGAGACCTATTCTAAATCTGAAATATTTGAACACTTACAAAGGTTCAAATCAAGATGGAGTCACTCAGAGCAGTGATAGCGAACCAGGAAGAAGGGGACTATATGGTGTCCCGGGACATCAGGGATGCTTACCTCCATGTCCCAATTTGCCCTTCTCACCAAGGGTATCTCAGGTTCGTGGTACAGAACTGTCACTATCAGTTTCAGACGCTGCCGTTTGGATTGTCCACGGCACTACGGGTCTTTACCAAGGTAATGCCCGAAATGATGATTCTTCTTCGAAGAAAATGGACGACCTCCTGATAAGAGCAAGGTCCAGAGAACAGTTGGAGGTCGGAGTAGCACTATCTCAAGTAGTTCTACGACAGCACGGGTGGATTCTAAATATTCCAAAACCGCAGTTGTTTCCGACGACACGTCTGCTGTTCCTAGGGACTGGACACAGTCCAGAAAAAGGTGTTTCTCCCGGAGGAGAAAGCCAGGGAGTTATCCGAGCTAGTCAGTAACCTCCTAAAACCAGGAAAAGTGTCAGTGCATCATTGCACAAGAGTCCTGGGAAAAATGGTGGCTTATTACGAAGCGATTCCATTCGGCAGATTCCACGCAAGAACTTTTCAGTGGGATCTGCTGGACAAATGGTCCGGATCGCATCTTCAGATGCATCAGCGGATAACCCTATCTCCAAGGACAAGGGTGTCTCTCCTGTGGTGGTTACAGAGTGCTCATCTTCTAGAGGGCCGCAGATTCGGCATTCAGGATTGGATGCTGGTGACCACGGAGGCCAGCCTGAGAGGCTGGGGAGCAGTCACACAGGGAAAAAATTTCCAGGGAGTGTGATTAAGTCTGGAGACTTTTCTCCACATAAATATACTGGAGCTAAGGGCAATTTATAATGCTCTAAGCTTAGCAAGACCTCTGCTTCAAGGTCAGCCGGTATTGATCCAGTGGGACAACATTACGGCAGTCGCCCACGTAAACAGACAGGGCGGCACAAGAAGCAGGAGGGCAATGGCAAAAACTGCAAGGATTCTTCGCTGGGCGGAAAATCATATGATAGCACTGTCAGCAGTGTTCATTCCGGGAGTGGACAACTGGGAAGCAGACTTCCTCAGCAGACACGACCTCCACCCGGGAGAGTGGGGACTTCATCGGGAAGTTTTCCACATGATTGTGAACCGTTGGGAAAGACCAAAGGTGTACATGATGGCGTCCCGCCTGAACAAAAAACTGGACAGGTATTGCGCCAGGTCAAGAGACTTTCAGGCAATAGCTGTGGACGTTCTGGTAACACCGTGGGCGTACCAGTCGGTGTATGTGTTCCCTCCTCTGCTTCTCATACCCAAGGTATTGAGAATTATAAGACGTAGAGGAGTAAGAACTATACTCGTGGCTCCGGATTGGCCAAGAAGGACTTGGTACCCGGAACTTCAAGAGATACTCACAGAGGACTCATGACCTCTGCCGCTAAGAAGGGACTTGCTTCAGCACGTACCATGTCTGTTCCAAGACTTAGCGCGGCTGCGTTTGACGGCATGGCGGTTGAACGCCGGATCCTAAGGGAAAAAGGCATTCCGGAAGAGGTCATTCCTAACCTGGTCAAAGCCAGGAAGGACGTGACCGCACAACATTATCACCACATGTGGCGAAAATATGTTGCGTGGTGTGAGGCCAGGAAGGCTCCACGAAGAAATTTCAACTCGGTCGATTCCTGCATTTCCTGCAAACAGGAGTGTCTATGGGCCTCAGATTGGGGTCCATTAAGGTTCAAATTTCGGCCCTGTCAATTTTCTTCCAGAAAGAATTGGCTTCAGTTCCTGAAGTCCAGAAGTTTGTCAAGGGAGTACTGCATATACAACCCCCTTTTGTGCCTCCAGTGGCACTGTGGGATCTCAACGTAGTTCTGGGATTCCTCAAATCACATTGGTTTAAACCGCTCAAATCTGTGGATTTGAAATATCTCACATGGAAAGTGACCATGATGTTGGCCCTGGCCTCGGCCAGGCGAGTGTCAGAATTGGCGGCTTTGTCTCACAAAAGCCCATATCTGATTGTCCATTCGGACGGGGCAGAGCTGCGGACTCGTCCCCAGTTTCTCCCTAAGGTGGTGTCAGCGTTTCACCTGAACCAGCTTATTGTGGTACCTGCGGCTATTAGGGACTTGGAGGACTCCAAGTTGCTAGATGTTGTCAGGGCCCTGAAAATATCGGTTTCCAGGACGGCTGGAGTCAGGAAAACTGACTTGCTGTTATCCTGTATGCACCCAACAAACTGGGTGCTCTTGCTTCTAAGCAGACGATTGCTAGTTGGATGTGTAGTACAATTCAGCTTGCACATTCTGTGGCAGGCCTGCCACAGCCAAAATATGAAAATGCCCATTCCACAAGGAAGGTGGGCTCATCCTGGGCGGCTGCCCGAGGGGTCTCGGCATTACAACTCTGCCGAGCAGCTACGTGGTCGGGGGGAGAACACGTTTGTAAAATTCTACAAATTTGATACCCTGGCTAAAGAGGACCTGGAGTTCTCTCATTCGGTGCTGCAGAGTCATCCGCACTCTCCCGCCCGTTTGGGAGCTTTGGTATAATCCCCATGGTCCTGACGGAGTCCCCAGCATCCACTAGGACGTTAGAGAAAATAAGATTTTACTTACCGATAAATCTATTTCTCGTAGTCCGTAGTGGATGCTGGGCGCCCATCCCAAGTGCGGATTGTCTGCAATACTTGTACATAGTTATTGGTACAAAAATCGGGTTATTATTGTTGTGAGCCATCTTTTCAGAGGCTCCGCTGTTATCATGCTGTTAACTGGGTTCAGATCACAGGTTGTACAGTGTGATTGGTGTGGCTGGTATGAGTCTTACCCGGGATTCAAAATCCTTCCTTATTGTGTACGCTCGTCCGGGCACAGTATCCTAACTGAGGCTTGGAGGAGGGTCATAGGGGGAGGAGCCAGTGCACACCACCTGATCCTAAAGCTTTTACTTTTGTGCCCTGTCTCCTGCGGAGCTGCTATTCCCCATGGTCCTGACGGAGTCCCCAGCATCCACTACGGACTACGAGAAATAGATTTATCGGTAAGTAAAATCTTATTTTTTCCTGAATCAGATAAATTAAATGAAGTGTGTGATGATGCGTGGGTTTCCCCCGATAGAAAATTATTGGCGGTATACGCTTTCCCGCCAGAAGTTAGGGTGCGTTGGGAAACACCCCTTAGGGTGGATAAGGCGCTCACACGCTTATCAAAACAAGTGGCGTTACCGTCTCCAGATACGGCCGCCCTCAAGGAGCCAGTTGATAGGAGGCTGGAAAATATCCTAAAAAGTATATACACACATACTGGTGTTATACTGCGACCAGCTATCGCCTCAGCCTGGATGTGCAGCGCTGGGGTGGCTTGGTCGGATTCCCTAACTGAAAATATTGATACCCTTGACAGGGACAGTATTTTATTGACTATAGAGCACAGAGAGATATTTGCACTCTGGCATCAAGAGTAAGTGCGATGTCCATATCTGCCAAAAGATGTTTATGGACACGACAGTGGTCAGGTGATGCAGATTCCAAACGGCACATGGAAGTATTGCCGTATAAAGGGGAGGAGTTATTTGGGGTCGGTCCATCGGACCTGGTGGCCACGGCAACAGCTGGAAAATCCACCTTTTCTCTAACGTCCTAGTGGATGCTGGGGACTCCGTCAGGACCATGGGGAATAGCGGCTCCGCAGGAGACAGGGCACAAAAGCAAGCTTTTAGGATCACATGGTGTGTACTGGCTCCTCCCCCTATGACCCTCCTCCAAGCCTCAGTTAGGTTTTTGTGCCCGTCCGAGCAGGGTGCAATCTAGGTGGCTCTCTTAAAGAGTTGCTTAGAAAAAGTTTTTAGGTTCTTTATTTTCAGTGAGTCCTGCTGGCAACAGGCTCACTGCATCGAGGGACTTAGGGGAGAGAAGTGAACTCACCTGCGTGCAGGATGGATTGGCTTCTTAGGCTACTGGACACCATTAGCTCCAGAGGGAGTCGGAACACAGGTCTCGCCCTGGGGTTCGTCCCGGAGCCGCGCCGCCGACCCCCCTTGCAGATGCTGAAGATTGAAGAGGTCCGGAACCAGGCGGCAGAAGACTTTCAGTCTTCATCAGGTAGCGCACAGCACTGCAGCTGTGCGCCATTGTTGTCAGCACACTTCACACAGCGGTCACGGAGGGTGCAGGGCGCGGGGGGGGGCGCCCTGGGCAGCAATGTATAATACTTGTATGGCGAAAAATACATCACATATAGCCCTTGAGGCTATATGGATGTATTTAACCCCTGCCAGATATCACAAACTCCGGAGAAGAAGCCCGCCGAAAAGGGGGCGGGGCCTATTCTCAGCACACAGCGCCATTTTCCCTCACAGAAATGCTGGTGGGAAGGCTCCCATGCTCTCCCCTGCACTGCACTACAGAAACAGGGTTAAAACAGAGAGGGGGGGCACTGATTTGGCGATATGAATATATATTAAATGCTATAAGGGAGGAACACTTATATAAAGGTTGTCCCTATATAATTATAGCGTTTTGGTGTGTGCTGGCAAACTCTCCCTCTGTCTCCCCAAAGGGCTAGTGGGTCCTGTCCTCTATCAGAGCATTCCCTATGTGTGTGCTGTATGTCGGTACGTGTGTGTCGACATGTATGAGGAAAATGTTGGTGAGGAGGTGGAGCAAATTGCCTGTAATGGTGATGTCACTCTCTAGGGAGTCGACACCGGAATGGATGGCTTATTTATGGAATTACGTGATAATGTCAACACGCTGCAAGCCGGTTGACGACATGAGACGGCCGGCGAACAAATTAGTACCTGCCCAGGCGTCTCAAACACTGTCAGGGGCTGTAAAACGCCCATTTACCTCAGTCGGTCGACACAGACCCAGACACGGACACTGATTTCAGTGTCGACGGTGAAGAAACAAACGTATTTTCCTTTAGGGCCACACGTTAAGGGCAATGAAGGAGGTGTTACATATTTCTGATACTACAAGTACCACAAAAAAGGGTATTATGTGGGATGTGCAAAAACTACCGGTAGTTTTTCCTGAATCAGATAAATTAAATGAAGTGTGTGATGATGCGTGGGTTTCCCCCGATAAAAAATTATTGGCGGTATACCCTTTCCCGCCAGAAGTTAGGGCGCGTTGGGAAACACCCCTTAGGGTGGATAAGGCGCTCACATGCTTATCAGAACAAGTGGCGGTACCATCTACAGATAGGGCCGTACTTAAGGAGCCAGCTGATAGGAGGCTGGAAAATATCCTAAAAAGTATACACACACATGCTGGTGTTATACTGCGACCAGCGATCGCCTCAGCCTGGATGTGCAGAGCTGAGGTGGCTTGGTCGGATTCCCTGACTAAAAATATTGATACCCTTGACAGGGACAGTATTTTATTGACTATAGAGCATTTAAAGGATGCATTTCTATATATGCGAGATGCGCAGAGGGATATTTGCACTCTGGCATCAAGAGTAAATGCGATGTCCATATCTGCAAGAAGATGTTTATGGACACGACAGTGGTCAGGTGATGCAGATTCCAAACGGCACAAAGCTGTATTGCCGTATAAAGGGGAGGAGTTATTTGGGGTCGGTCCATGGGACCTGGTGGTCACGGCAACTGCTGGAAAATCCACCGGTTTTTACCCTAAGTCACATCTCTGCAGAAAAAGACACCGTCTTTTCAGCCTCAGTCCTTTCGTCCCTATAAGAGTCATATCTGCCCAGGGATAGAGGAAAGGGAAGAAGACTGCAGCAGGCAGCCCATTCCCAGGAACAGAAGCCCTCCAACGCTTCTACCAAGTTCTCAGCATGACGCTGGGACCGTACAGGACCCCTGGATCCTACAAGTAGTATCCAAGGGGTACAGATTGGAATGTCGAGACGTTTCCCCCTCGCAGGTTCCTGTAGTCTGCTGTACCAATGTCTCCCTCCGACAGGGAGGCAGTATTGAAAACAATTCACAAGCTGTATTCCCAGCAGGTGATAATCAAAGTACCCCTCCTACAACAAGGAAAGGGGTATTATTCCACACTATATGGTGGTACTGAAGCCAGAAGGCTAGGTGAGACCTATTCTAAATCTGAAATATTTGAACACTTACAAAAGTTCAAATCCAGATGGAGTCACTCAGAGCAGTGATAGCGAACCGGGAAGAAGGGGACTATATGGTGTCCCGGGACATCAGGGATGCTTACCTCCATGTCCCAAAAATTTGCCTTTCTCACCGAGGGTACCTCAGGTTCGTGGTACAGAACTGTCACTATCAGTTTCAGACGATGCCGTTGGATTGTCCAAGGCACCCCGGGTCCTTACCAAGGTAATGACCGAAATGAGGATTCGTCTTCAAAGAAAATGGACGACTTCCTGATAAGAACAAGGTCCAGAGAACAGTTGGAGGTCGGAGTAGCACTATCTCAAGTAGTTCTACGACAACACGGGTGAATTCTAAATATTCCAAAACCGCAGTTGTTCCGACGACACGTCTGCTGGTCCTAGGGATGATTCTGGACACAGTCCAGAAAAAGGTGTTTCTCCCAGAGGAGAAAGCCAGGGAGTTATCCGAGCTAATCGGGATCCTCCTAAAACCAGGAAAAGTGTCAGTGCATCATTGCACAAGAGTCCTGGTAAAAATGGTGGCTTATTACGAAGCGATTCCATTCGGCAGATTTCACGCAAGAACTCTTCAGTGGGATCTGCTGGACAAATGGTCCGGATCGCATCTTCAGATGCATCAGCGGATAACCCTATATCCAAGGACAAGGGTGTCTCTCCTGTGGTGATTACAGAGTGCTCATCTTTTAGAGGGCCGCAGATTCGGCATTCAGGATTGGGTGCTGGTGACCACGGAGGCCAGCCTGAGAGGCTGGAGAGCAGTCACACAGGGAAAAAATTTCCAGGGAGTGTGATCAAGTCTGGAGAATTCTCTCCACATAAATATACTGGAGCTAAGAGCAAATTTATAATGCTCTAAACTTAGCAAGACCTCTGCTTCAAGGTCAGCCGGTATTGATCCAGTGGGATAACATCACGGCAGTCGCCCACGTAAACAGAAAGGGCGGCACAAGAAGCAGGAGGGCAGTGGCAAAACTGCAAGGATTTTTCGCTAGGCGGAAAATCATGTGATAGCACTGTCAGCAGTGTTCATTCCGGGAGTGGACGACTGGGAAGCAGACTTCCTCAGCAGGCACGACCTCCACCCGGGAGAGTGGGAACTTCATCGGGAAGTTTTCCGCATGATTGTGAACCGTTGGGAAAGACCAAAGGTGGACATGATGGCATCCCGCCCGAACAAAAAACGGGACAGGTATTGCGCCAGGTCACGAGACCTTCAGGCGATAGCTGTGGATGTCCTGGTAACACCGCGGGTGTAACAGTCGGTGTATGTGTTCCCTCCTCTGCTTCTCATAACCAAGGTATTGAGAATTATAAGACGTAGAGGAGTAAGAACTATACTCGTGGCTCCGGATTGGCCAAGAGGGACTTGGTACCCGGAATTTCAAGAGATGCTCACAGAGGACTAATGGCCTCGGGAGCTAAGAAGGGACTTGCTTCAGCAAGTACCATGTCTGTTCCAAGACTTACCGCGGCTGCGTTTGACGGCATGGCGGTTGAACGCCGGATCCTAAGGGAAAAGGCATTCCGGAAGAGGTCATACCTACCCTGGTCAAAGCCAGGAAGGCTTTTCACATGTGGTGAAAATATGTTGCGTGGGTGAGGCCAGGAAGGCCCCACGAAGAAATTTCAACTAGGTCGATTTCTGCACTTCCTGCAAACAGGAGTGTCTATGAGCCTCAAATTGGGGTCCATTAAGGTTCAAATTTCGGCCCTGTAGATTTTCTTCCAGAAAGAATTGGCTTCAGTTCCTGAAGTCCAGACATTTGTCAAGGGAGTATTGCATATACAGCCCCTTTTGTGCCTCCAGTGGCACCGTGGGATCTCAACGTAGTGTTGGGATTCCTCAAATCATATTGGTTTGAACCGCTCAAATCTGTGGATTTGAAATATCTCACATGGAAAGTGACCATGCTGTTGGCCCTGGCCTCGGCCAGGCGAGTGTTAAATTGGCGGCTTTGTCTTACAAAAGCTCATATTTGATTTTCCATTCGGACAGGGCAGAACTGCGGACTCGTCCCCAGTTTCTTCCTAAGGTGGTGTCAGCGTTTCACCTGAAACAACCTATTGTGGTGCCTGCGGCTACTAGGGACTTGGAGGACTCCAAGTTGCTAGACGTTGTCAGGGCCCTGAAAATATATATATATATATATAATTCCAGGACGGCTGGAGTCAGAAAGTCTGACTTGCTGTTTATATTGTATGCACCCAAAAAGCTGGGTGCTCCTGCTTCTAAGCAGACTATTGCTCGTTGGATTTGTAGTACAATTCAGCTTGCACATTCTGTGGCAGGCCTGCCACAGCCAAAATCTGTAAATGCCCATTCCACAAGGAAGGTGGGCTCATCTTGGGCGGCTGCCCGAGGGGTCTCGGCTTTACAACTTTGCCGAGCAGCTACGTGGTCAGGGGGGAACACGTTTGTAAAATTCTACAAATTTGATACCCTGGCTGAGGAGGACCTGGAGTTCTCTCATTCGGTGCTGCAGAGTCATCCGCACTCTCCCGCCCGTTTGGGAGCTTTGGTATAATCCCCATGGTCCTGACGGAGTCCCCAGCATCCACTAGGACGTTAGAGAAAATAAGATTTTACTTACCGATAAATCTATTTCTCTAACGTCCTAGTGGATGCTGGGACTCCGTCAGGACCATGGGGAATAGCGGGCTCCGCAGGAGACAGGGCACATCTAAATAAAGCTTTTAGGATCACATGGTGCGTACTGGCTCCTCTCCCTATGACCCTCCTCCAAGCCTCAGTTAGGTTTTTGTGCCCGTCCGAGAAGGGTGCAATCTAGGTGGCTCTCCTAAAGAGCTGCTTAGACAAAGTTTTTTTAGGTTTAAATCTCAGTGAATCCTGCTGGCAACAGGATCACTGCATCGAGGGACTTAGGGGAGAGATTTCCAACTCACCTGCGTGCAGGATGGATTGGAGTCTTAGGCTACTGGACACCTAGCTCCAGAGGGAGTCGGAACACAGGTCATCCTGGGGTTCGTCCCGGAGCCGCGCCGCCGACCCCCCTTACAGACGCTGAAGATCGGAGGTCCGGAAAGCAGGCGGCAGAAGACTCCTCAGTCTTCATGAAGGTAGCGCACAGCACTGCAGCTGTGCGCCATTGTTCCTACACGTCTCACTGATTCAGTCACGGAGGGTGCAGGGCGCTGCTGGGGGCGCCCTGGGCAGCAATATTAAATACCTTTAGTGGCGAAAAATACATCACATATAGCCATTAAGGCTATATGTATGTATTTAACCCAGGCCAGTTTTCTTAAAACCCGGGAGAAAAGCCCGCCGAAAAAGGGGCGGAGCTTATTCTCCTCAGCACTCAGCGCCATTTTCCTGCTCAGCTCCGCTGGTGAGGAAGGCTCCCAGGATTCTCCCCTGCACTGCACTACAGAAACAGGGTAACAAAGAGAAGGGGGGCATAATTTGGCGATATTGATATATTAAAAGCGCCTATATCAAAAACAACACCTTCTAGGGTTGTTTATATACATTTATAGCGCTTTTGGTGTGTGCTGGCAAACTCTCCCTCTGTCTCCCCAAAGGGCTAAGAGGGTCCTGTCTTCGATTAGAGCATTCCCTGTGTGGCTGCTGTGTGTCGGTACGTGTGTGTCGACATGTATGAGGACGATGTTGGTGTGGAGGCAGAGCAATTGCCGGTAATGGTGATGTCACCCCCTAGGGAGTCGACACCGGAATGGATGGCTTTAGTTATGGAATTACGTGATAATGTTAGCACATTACAAAAGTCAGTTGACGAAATGAGACGGCCGGAAAACCAGTTAGTACCGGCTCAGGCGTCTCAGACACCGTCAGGGGCTGTAAAACGTCCCTTACCTCAGTCAGTCGACACGGGTACCGACACAGATGAATCTAGTGTCGACGGTGAAGAAACAAACGAATTTTCCAATAGGGCCACACGTTATATGATCACGGCAATGAAGGAGGCTTTGCAGATCTCTGATACTGCTGGTACCTCAAAAAGGGGTATTATGTGGGGGGTGAAAAAACTACCTGTAGCTTTTCCAGAATCAGAGGAATTGAATGACGTGTGTGATGAAGCGTGGGTTAACCCAGATAGAAAACTGCTAATTTCCAAGAAGTTATTGGCATTATACCCTTTCCCACCAGAGGTTAGGGCGCGCTGGGAAACACCCCCTAGGGTGGATAAGGCGCTCACACGTTTATCAAAGCAAGTGGCGTTGCCGTCTCCTGATACGGCCGCCCTCAAGGATCCAGCAGATAGGAGGCTGGAAACTACACTGAAGAGTATATACACACATACTGGTGTTATACTGCGACCGGCAATAGCCTCAGCCTGGATGTGCAGTGCTGGGGTAGTGTGGTTGGATTCCCTGACTGAAAATATTGATACCCTGAATAGGGACAGTATTTTATTGACTCTAGAGCAATTAAAGGATGCGTTTCTTTATATGCGAGATGCTCAGAGGGATATTTGTACTCTAGCATCAAGGGTAAGCGCGATGTCCATATCTGCCAGAAGAAGTTTATGGACGCGACAGTGGTCAGGTGATGCGGATTCCAAAAGGCATATGGAAGTATTGCCATATAAAGGAGAGGAATTATTTGGGGTCGGTCTTTCGGACCTGGTGGCCACGGCAACTGCCGGCAAATCCACTTTTTTACCTCAGACCCCCTCCCAACAGAAAAAGACACCGTCTTTTCAGCCGCAGTCCTTTCGCTCCTATAAAAACAAGCGACCAAAAGGACAGTCTTATCTGCCGCGAAGCAGAGGAAAGGGTAAGAGAGGGCAGCAAGCAGCCCCTGCCCAGGACCAGAAGCCCGCCCCGGGTTCTACAAAGCCATCAGCATGACGCTGGGGCTTTACAAGCGGACTCAGGAGCGGTGGGGGGTCGACTAAAGATTTTCAGCAATCAGTGGGCTCGCTCACAAGTGGACCCGTGGATCCTGCAGATAATATCTCAGGGTTACATGTTGGAGTTCGAAAGGTCTCCCCCTCGCCGGTTCCTAAAGTCTGCTTTACCAACGTCTCCCTCAGAAAGGACGTCGGTATTGGAAGCCATTCACAAGCTGTATTCTCAGCAGGTGATAGTCAAGGTACCCCTCCTACAACAGGGAAAGGGGTATTATTCCACACTATTTGTGGTACCGAAGCCAGGCGGTTCGGTAAGACCTATTCTAAACCTGAAATCCTTGAACCTGTACATACAGAAATTCAAGTTCAAGATGGAGTCACTCAGAGCAGTGATAGCGAATCTGGAGGAAGGGGACTTCATGGTGTCCCTGGACATAAAAGATGCTTATCTGCATGTCCCAATTTACCCCTCACACCAAGGGTATCTCAGGTTCGTGATACAAGACTGTCATTATCAGTTTCAAACGCTGCCGTTTGGTTTGTCCACGGCTCCTCGGGTCTTTACCAAGGTAATGACCGAAATGATGGTTCTTCTACGAAGAAAAGGCGTATTAATTATCCCTTACTTGGACGATCTCCTGATAAGGGCAAAGTCCAGAGAACAGCTGGAAGTCGGTGTAGCACTAACCCAGGTAGTGCTTCAGCAACACGGGTGGATTCTGAATCTTCCAAAATCTCAATTGACCCCGACAACACGTCTGCTGTTCCTGGGAATGATTCTGGACACGGTTCAGAAAAAGGTGTTTCTCCCGGAGGAGAAAGCAAGGGAGTTATCCGAACTTGTCAGGAACCTCCTAAAACCAGGAACTGTGTCAGTACATCAATGCACAAGAGTCCTGGGAAAGATGGTGGCTTCTTACGAAGCAATTCCATTTGGCAGATTCCATGCACGAACATTTCAGTGGGATCTGCTGGACAAATGGTCCGGATCGCATCTGCACATGCATCAGCGGATAACACTGTCACCAAGAACAAGGTTGTCTCTCCTGTGGTGGTTGCAGAGTGCCCATCTGTTAGAGGGCCGCAGATTCGGCATACAGGACTGGGTCCTGGTGACTACGGATGCCAGCCTACGAGGCTGGGGAGCAGTCACACAGGGAAGGAACTTCCAGGGCGTGTGGTCAAACCTGGAGACGTCCCTTCACATAAATATACTGGAGCTAAGAGCGATCTACAATGCTCTAAGCCTGGCAAAACCGCTGCTTCAGGGTCAGCCGGTGTTGATCCAGTCGGACAACATCACGGCAGTCGCCCACGTAAACCGACAAGGCGGCACGAGAAGCAGAAGAGCAATGACAGAAGCGGCAAGGATTCTGCGCTGGGCGGAAAATCATGTCATAGCACTGTCAGCAGTGTTCATCCCGGGAGTGGACAACTGGGAAGCAGATTTCCTCAGCAGACACGGCCTTCACCCGGGAGAGTGGGGACTCCATCCAGAAGTCTTCCACATGATTGTGAACCGTTGGGAAAAACCAAAAGGTGGACATGATGGCGTCTCGCCTCAACAAAAAATTGGACAGATATTGCGCCAGGTCAAGAGACCCTCAGGCAATAGCTGTGGACGCTCTGGTAACACCGTGGGTGTACCAGTCAGTGTATGTGTTCCCTCCTCTGCCTCTCATACCAAAGGTACTGAGAATTATACGGAAAAGGGGAGTAAGAACAATACTAGTGGCTCCGGACTGGCCAAGAAGAACTTGGTATCCGGAACTTCAAGAGATGCTCACGGAGGATCCGTGGCCTCTACCTCTAAGAAGGGATCTGCTTCAGCAGGGACCTTGTATGTTCCAAGACTTACCGCGTCTGCGTTTGACGGCATGGCGGTTGAACGCCGGATTCTAAAAGAAAAGGGCATTCCAGAGGAAGTTATTCCTACCTTGATGAAGGCTAGGAAGGAAGTGACTGTACAACATTATCACCGCATTTGGCGAAAATATGTTGCGTGGTGTGAGGCCAAAAAGGCCCCAACGGAAGAATTTCAATTGGGTCGATTCTTACATTTCCTGCAAGCAGGATTGTCTATGGGCCTAAAATTGGGGTCCATTAAAGTTCAAATTTCGGCCTTATCAATCTTCTTCCAGAAGGAATTGGCGTCAGTTCCTGAAGTACAAACTTTTGTCAAAGGTGTACTACATATACAACCCCCAATGGTGCCTCCAGTGGCACCGTGGGATTTGAACGTAGTTTTGAATTTTCTCAAATCTCATTGGTTTGAGCCTCTAAAATCGGTAGATTTAAAATACCTTACATGGAAGGTAACCATGTTATTGGCCCTGGCTTCAGCCAGGAGAGTTTCAGAGTTGGCGGCTTTATCGTACAAAAGCCCATATCTGATTTTCCATTCGGACAGGGCAGAACTGCGGACACGTCCTCATTTTCTCCCTAAGGTGGTTTCGGCTTTTCACTTGAACCAGCCTATTGTGGTGCCTGCGGCTACTAGCGACTTGGAGGACTCCAAGTTACTGGACGTTGTCAGAGCATTAAAAATATATATTTCAAGGACAGCTGAAGTCAGAAAATCTGACTCGTTGTTTATATTGTATGCACCCAACAAGATGGGTGCTCCTGCGTCTAAACAGACGATTGCACGTTGGATCTGTAGCACAATCCAATTTGCACATTCTGTGGCAGGCCTGCCACAGCCTAAATCTGTAAAGGCCCACTCCACAAGGAAAGTGGGCTCATCTTGGGCGGCTGCCCGAGGGGTCTCGGCATTACAACTTTGCCGAGCAGCTACGTGGTCAGGGGAGAACACGTTTGTAAAATTTTACAAATTTGATACTCTGGCTAAGGAGGACCTGGAGTTCTCTCATTCGGTGCTGCAGAGTCATCCGCACTCTCCCGCCCGTTTGGGAGCTTTGGTATAATCCCCATGGTCCTGACGGAGTCCCAGCATCCACTAGGACGTTAGAGAAAATAAGAATTTACTTACCGATAATTCTATTTCTCATAGTCCGTAGTGGATGCTGGGCGCCCATCCCAAGTGCGGATTGTCTGCAATGTTTGTACATAGTTATTGTTACAAAAATCGGGTTATTACTATTGTTGTGAGCCATCTTTTCAGAGGCTACTTCATTTGTTGTTATCATACTGTTAACTGGGTTCAGATCACAAGTTGTACGGTGTGATTGGTGTGGCTGGTATGAGTCTTACCCGGGATTCAAGATCCTTCCTTATTGTGTACGCTCGTCCGGGCACAGTACCTAACTGAGGCTTGGAGGAGGGTCATAGGGGGAGGAGCCAGTACGCACCATGTGATCCTAAAAGCTTTATTTAGATGTGCCCTGTCTCCTGCGGAGCCCGCTATTCCCCATGGTCCTGACGGAGTCCCAGCATCCACTACGGACTATGAGAAATAGAATTATCGGTAAGTAAATTCTTATTTTCTCATAGTCCGTAGTGGATGCTGGGCGCCCATCCCAAGTGCGGATTGTCTGCATTACTTGTACATAGTTATTGTTACAAAAATCGGGTTATTATTGTTGTGAGCCATCTTTTTTTTAGAGGCTACTTCTTTGTTATCATACTGTTAACTGGGTTCAGATCACAAGTTGTACGGTGTGATTGGTGTGGCTGGTATGAGTCTTACCCGGGATTCAAGATCCTTCCTTATTGTGTACGCTCGTCCGGGCACAGTACCTAACTGAGGCTTGGAGGAGGGTCATAGGGGGAGGAGCCAGTACACACCATGTGATCCTAAAAGCTTGCTTTTGTGCCCTGTCTCCTGCGGAGCCGCTATTCCCCATGGTCCTGACGGAGTCCCCAGCATCCACTACGGACTATGAGAAATAGATTTATCGGTAAGTAAAATCTTATTTTTTACCCTAAGTCACATCTCAGCAGAAAAAGACACCGTCTTTTCAGCCTCAGTCCTTTCGTCCCCATAAGGGCAAGCGGGCAAAAGGCCAGTCATATCTGCCCAGGGATAGAGGAAAGGGAAGAAGACTGCAGCAGGCAGCCCATTCCCAGGAACAGAAGCCTTCCACCGCTTCTGCCAAGTCCTCAGCATGACGCTGGGGCCGTACAGGACCCCTGGATCCTACAAGTAGTATCCCAGGGGTAAAGATTGGAAATTCGAGACGTCTCCCCCTCGCAGGTTCCTGAAGTCTGCTTTACCAACGTCTCCCTCCGACAGGGAGGCAGTATTGGAAACAATTCACAAGCTGTATTCCCAGCAGGTGATAATCAAAGTACTCCTCCTACAACAAGGAAAGGGGTATTATTCCTCACTATATTGTGGTACTGAAGCCAGACGGCTCGGTGAGACCTATTCTAAATCTGAAATATTTGAACACTTACATACAAAGGTTCAAATCAAGATAGAGTCACTCAGAGCAGTGATAGCGAACCAGGAAGAAGGGGACGATATGGTGTCACTGGATATCAGGGACGCTTACCTACATGTCCAAAATTGCCCTTCTCACCAAGGGTACCTCAGGTTCGTGGTACAGAACTGTCACTATCAGTTCAGACGCTGCCGTTTGGATTGTCCACGGCACCCCGGGTCTTTACCAAGGTAATGGCCGAAATGATGATTCTTCTTAAAAGAAATATGGACGCTTTCCTGATAAGGGCAAGGTCCAGAGAACAGTTGGAGGTCGGAGTAGCACTATCTTAAGTAGTTCTACGACAGCACGAGTGGATTATAAATATTCCAAAATCGCAGTTTTTTCCGACGACACGTCTACTGTTCCTAGGGATGATTCTGGACACAGTCCAGAAAAGGATGTTTTCTCCCGGAGAAGAAAGCCAGGGAGTTATCCGAGCTAGTCAGGAACCTCCTAAAACCAGGAAAAGTAGCAGTGCATCATTGCACAAGGATCCTGTGAAAAATGGTGGTTTCTTACAAAGCGATCCCATTCTGGTAGATTTCACGCAAGAACCTTTACGTGGGATCTGCTGGAAAAATGGTCCGGATCGCATCTTCAGATGCATCAGCGGATAACCCTGTCTCCAAGGACAAGGGTGTTTCTTCTGCGGTGGCTGCAGAGTGCTCATCTATGAAAGGGCCGCAGATTCGGCATTCAGGACTGGGTCCTGGTGACCACGGATGCCAGCCTGAGTGGCTGGGGAGCAGTCACACAAGGAAAAAATTTCCAGAGAGTGTGATCGAGTCTGGAGACTTCTCTCCACATAAATATACTGGAGCTAAGGGCAATTTACAATGCTCTAAGCTTAGCAAGACCTCTGCTTCAAGGTCAGCCGGTATTGATCCAGTGGGACAACATCACGGCAGTCGCCCACGTAAACAGACAGGGCGGCACAAGAAGCAGGAGGGAAATGGCAGAAACTGCAAGGATTCTTCGCTGGGCGAAAAATCATGTGATAACACTCTCAGCAGTGTTCATTCCGGGAGTGGAAAACTGGGAAGCAGACTTCCTCAGCAGGCATGACCTCCACCCGGGAGAGTGGGGACTTCATCGGGAAGTCTTCCACATGATTGTAAACCGTTGTGAAAAACCAAAGGTGGACATGATAGCGTCCCGCCTGAACAAAAAACTAGATATTGCGCCAGGTCAAGGGACCCTCAGGCAATAGCGGTGGACGCTCTGGTAACACTGTGGATGTACCAGTCAGAGTATGTGTTCCCTCCTATGCCTCTCATAAAAAAAGTACTGAGAATCATAAGAGGGAGATGAGTAAGAATGATACTCGTGGTTCCGGATTGGCCAAGAAGGACTTGGTACCCGAAACTTCAAGAGATGTTCACGGAAGACCCGTGGCCTCTACCTTTAAGAAAGGACCTGCTCCAGCAGGGGCCTTGTCTGTTCCAAGACTTACCGCGGCCGCGTTTGACGGCATGGCGGTTGAACGCCGGATCCTGAAAGGGCATTCCAGATGAAGTCATCCCTACCCTGGTCGAAGACAGGAAGGATGTAACCACAAAACATTTTCACCGCATTTGGCGAAGATATGTTGCGTGGTGTGGGGCCAAGAAGGCCCCTACAGAGGAATTCCAACTGGGTCGTTTCCTACATTTCCTGAAAACAGGACTGTCTATGGGCCTAAAATTAGGGTCCATTAAGGTTCAAATTTCGGCCCTGTCGAATTTCTTCCAGAAAGAACTGGCTTTAGTGCCTGACGTTCAGATGTTTGTAAAAGGGGTACTGCATATACAGCCTCCTTTTGTGCCCCAGTGGCACCTTGGGATCTCAATGTTGTTTTGAGTTTCCTAAAGTCACATTGGTTTGAACCACTCACCACTGTGGACTTAAAATATCTCACATGGAAGGTGACGATGCTATTAGCCCTGGCTTCAGCCAGGCGTGTGTCAGAATTGGCGGCTTTATCATATATAAAGCCCTTACTTAATTTTTCATTCTGACAGGGCAGAATTGAGGACTCGTCTTCAATTTCTCCTTAAGGTGTTTTCTGTTTTTCACATGAACCAACCTATTGTGGTACCTGCGGGTACTAGGGACTTGGAGGACTCCAAGTTACTTGACGTTGTCAGGGCCCTGAAAAATATGTTTCCAGGAAGGCTGGAGTCAGAAAATCTGACTCGCTGTTTAGCCTGTATGCACCCAACAAGATGGGTGCTCCTGCTTCTAAGCAGACGATTGCTCGCTGGATTTGTAATACAATTCAGTTTACACATTCTGTGGCAGGCCTGCCACAGCCAAAATCGGTAAAAGCCCATTCCAAAAGGAAGGGGGCTCATCTTGGGCGACTGCCCGAGGGGTCTCGGCTTTACAACTTTGCCGAGCAGTTACTTGGTCAGGGGAAAACACGTTTGCTAAATTCTACAAATTTGATACCCTGGCTGAGGAGGACATGGAGTTCTCTCATTCGGTGCTGCAGGGTCATCCGCACTCTCCCGCCCGTTTGGGAGCTTTGGTATAATCCCCATGGTCCTGACGGAGTCCCCAGCATCCACTAGGACGTCAGAGAAAATAAGATTTTACTTACCGATAAATCTATTTCTCGTAGTCCGTAGTGGATGCTGGGCGCCCATCCCAAGTGCGGATTGTCTGCAATACTTGTACATAGTTATTGTTACAAAAATCGGGTTATTCTTGTTGTGAGCCATCTTTTCAGAGGCTCCTTCGTTGTTATCATACTGTTAACTGGGTTCAGATCACAGGTTGTACGGTGTGATTGGTGTGGCTGGTATAAGTCTTACCCGGGATTCAATATCCTTCCTTATTATGCACGCTCGTCCGGGCACAGTATCCTAACTGAGGCTTGGAGGAGGGTCATAGGGGGAGGAGCCAGTGCACACCACCTGATCCTAAAGCTTTTATTATTGTGCCCTGTCTCCTGCGGAGCCGCTATATCCCCATGGTCCTGACGGAGTCCCCAGCATCCACTACGGACTACGAGAAATAGATTTATCGGTAAGTAAAATCTTATTTTTCTCCACAGAGGCTGCAGAGAACGCTGGCTCCTCGGACTCTACCCTGCTGAGTATCAGAGGGCTGAAAATAAGAGAGGGGGGCACATATTTAAAGCGCAGTGAGTGGGGAATTCTGTATACATTTATATGTAAAAGCGCTATCTGGTTTTTTTTCCCCTGGGTCAGTTGGCGCTGGTGTGTGCTGGCATACTCTCTCTCTGTCTCTCCAAAGGGCCTTTGGGGAATTGTCCCCTTATAGTTATATCCCAGTGTGTGTGTGTGTGGGGCGTCGGTACATGTGTCGGCATGTCTGAAACGGAAGGCTTATCCAAAGAGGAGGTGGAACAGATGAGTGGTGTGTCTCAGTCGGCGGTGCCGACTCAGTATTGGATAAATATGTGGCATATGTTAAATGCTAGTGTAGCTTCACTGCATGAAAGACTGGACAAAGCAGAGTCCAGAGCGTCGGCAGGTAATCAATCTACAGATTGTGCCTACTCACAGGACCCGGCGGGGTCTCAGAAACGTCCCTTCTCACAAATAAGGGACACAGATACCGACACGGACTCTGCTTCCAGTGTCGACTATGATGAAGCAAGGTTGCACCCCAGGGTGACAAAAAGTATTCAGTGCATGATTATTGCAATAAAAGATGTTACATATCACTGATGAGCCTTCAGTGCCCGACACGAGGATACACATGTTTAAGGGAAAGAAACAGGTTACAAACTTTACTCCTTCCCATGAAATTAATGAGTTATGTGAAAAAGCTTGGGAAACTCCAGATAAGAAACTGCAGATTCCCAAAAGGGTTCTTATGGCGCTACCGTCCCCTGACACAGCGGACCTCAAGGACCCTGCGGACCGCAGGCAAGAGACTACACTGAAGTCTATCTACACTCATACTGGTACTTTGCTTAGACCGTCAATTGCGTCGGCATGGGTATGTAGTGCAGTAGCAGCTTGGACAGATACACTGTCAGCTGACCTTGATACCCTAGATAGGGATACAATTTTGTTAACATTAGCTCATATTAAGGACGCAGTCTTATATATGAGGGACGCTCAAAGAGACATTGGTTTACTGGGTTCAAGAGCCAATGCTATGGCTATTTCGGCAAGAAGAGCCTTGTGGATCCGCCAATGGACGGGGGATGCAGACTCAAAAAAGCATATGGAGGTTTTACCTTACAAAGGTGATGTATTGTTTGGGGACGGCCTCGCGGACCTGATCTCTACAGCTACCGCGGGTAAGTCGACCTTTTTACCTTTTGTTCCCCAACAGTAAAAGAAACCCCCACAATATCAGATGCAGTCCTTTCGGTCGCATAGATCCAGAAGAGATCTGGGCTCCTCTTTCCTCGCCAGAGGTAAGGGTAGAGGCAAGAGGACACCTGCTGAGGCTGGTTCCCAAGAGCGGAAGTCCTCCCCGGCTTCCGCTAAGTCCACCGCATGACGCTGGGGGCTCCCCTACGGGAGTCCGCTCGGGTGGCGGCACGCCTTCGACTATTCAGCCAAGTCTGGGTTCAGTCAGACGTGGACCCTTGGGTGATAGTAATAGTCTCCCAGGGCTACAAGCTGGAATTCGAAGAGGTGCCCCACGCCGATTTTTCAAGTTGGCCTTACCAGCTTCTACTCCAGGGCGGGAAGTAGTGCTAGCTGCAATTTAAGCGCTGTGTCAACAGCGAGTGATTAACAGGGTTCCCCTGAGCCAACAGGGAAAAGGGTATTATTCAACCCTATTTGTGGTCCCGAAGCCGGATGGTTCGGTCAGGACCATTTTAAACCTAAAATCCCTGAACCTGTACCTGAAAAGATTCAAATTCAAGATGGAATCGCTCCGAGCGGTGATAGCCTGCCCGGAAGGGGGGGGGGATTTTATGGTGTCACTGGACATAAAGGATGCTTACCTTCATGTCCCCATATATCCCTCTCATCAGGAGTACCTGAGATTCGCGGTACAGGATTGTCATTACCAGTTTCTCTAACGTCCTAAGTGGATGCTGGGGACTCCGTCAGGACCATGGGGTTTAGCGGCTCCGCAGGAGACAGGGCACAATAATAAAAGCTTTAGGATCAGGTGGTGTGCACTGGCTCCTCCCCCTATGACCCTCCTCCAAGCCTCAGTTAGATTTTTGTGCCCGGCCGAGAAGGGTGCAATCTAGGTGGCTCTCCTGAGCTGCTTAGAATAAAAGTTTAAGTTAGGTTTTTTATTTTCAGTGAGTCCTGCTGGCAACAGGCTCACTGCTACGAGGGACTTAGGGGAGAGAAGTAAACTCACCTGCGTGCAGGATGGATTTGCTTCTTAGGCTACTGGACACCATTAGCTCCAGAGGGAGTCGGAACACAGGTCTCACCCTGGGGTTCGTCCCGGAGCCGTGCCGCCGACCCCCCTTGCAGATGCCGAAGTTGAAGAGGTCCAGAAACAGGCGGCAGAAGACTTTCAGTCTTCATAAGGTAGCGCACAGCACTGCAGCTGTGCGCCATTGTTGTCAGCACACTTCATACCAGCGGTCACTGAGGGTGCAGGGCGCTGGGGGGGGGGCGCCCTGGGCAGCAATGTATTATACCTTTTTTATGGCTAAAATACATCACATATAGCCCTTGAGGCTATATGGATGTATTTAACCCCTGCCAGATCTCACAAACTCCGGGAGAAGAGCCCGCCGTTTTAGGGCGGGGCCTATTCTCCTCAGCACACGGCGCCATTTTCCTGCTCAGCTCTGCTGTGAGGAAGGCTCCCAGGCTCTCCCCTGCACTGCACTACAGAAACAGGGTTAAAACAGAGAGGGGGGGCACTTATTTGGCGATATGATTACATATGTGAAAATGCTATAAGGGAAAACACTTGTATAAGGGGTTGTCCCTGTATAATTATAGCGTTTTTGGTGTGTGCTGGCAAACTCTCCCTCTGTCTCCCCAAAGGGCTAGTGGGGTCCTGTCCTCTATCAGAGCATTCCCTGTGTGTGTGCTGTGTGTCGGTACGTGTGTGTCGACATGTAGAAGGACGATGTTGGTGAGGAGGCGGAGCAAATTGCCTGTATTGGTGATGTCACTCTCTAGGGAGTCGACACCGGAATGGATGGCTTATTTAGGAATTACGTGATAATGTCAACACGATGCAAGGTCGGTTGACGACATGAGACGGCCGGCAAACAAATTAGTACCTGTCCAGGCGTCTCAGACACCGTCAGGGGCTTGTAAAAACGCCCATTTACCTCAGTTGGTCGACACAGACACGGACACTGACTTCAGTGTCGACTGTGAATAAACAAACGTATTTTCCTTTAGGGCCACACGTTACATGTTAAGGGCAATGAAGGAGGTGTTACATATTTCTGATACTACAAGTACCACAAATAAGGGTATTATGTAGGGTGGGAATAATCTACTTGTAGTTTTTCCTGAATCAGATAAATTAAAGGGTGTGATGATACGTGGGTTTCCTCCGATAGAAAATTATTGGAGGTATACCTTTTCCCGCCAGAAGTGAGGGCGAGTTGGGAAACACACCTTAGGGTGGATAAGGCGCTCACACGCTTATAAAAACAAGTGGCGTTACCGTCTCCAGATACGGCCGCCCTCAAGGAGCCAGCTGATAGGAAGCTGAAAAATATCCTAAAAAGTATATACACACATACTGGTGTTATACTACGACCAGCAATCGCCTCAGCCTGGATGTGCAGCGCTGGGGGGGCTTGGTCGGATTTCCTGACTGAAAATATTGATACCCTTGACAGGAACAATATTTTATTGACTATAGAGCATTTTAAGGATGCATTTCTATATATGCGAGATGCACAGAGGGATATTTGCATTCTGACATCAAGAGTAGATGTGATGTCCATATCTGCCAGACGATGTTTATAGACACGACAGTGGTCAGGTGATGCAGATTCCAGACGGCACATGGAAGTATTGCCGTATAAAGGGGCGGTCCATCGGACCTGGTGGCCATGGCAACAGCTGGAAAATCCACTTTTGTTACCCCAAGTCACATCTCAGCAGAAAAGGACACAGTCTTTTCAGTCTCAGTCCTTTCGTACCCATAAAGGCAGGCGGGCAAAAGGCCAGTCATATCTGCCCAGGGTTAGAGGAAAGGGAAGAAGACTGCAGCAGGCAGCCCATTCCCAGGAACAGAAGTCCTCCACAGCTTCTGCCAAGTCCGCAGCATGACGCTGGGGCCATACAAGCGGACTCAGGTGCGGTGGGGGGTCATCTCAAGAGTTTCAGCACGCAGTGGGCTCACTCGCAAGTGGACTCCTGGATCCTACACGTAGTATCCCAGGTGTACATTGGAAATTCGAGACGTCTTCCCCTCACAAGTTCCTGAAGTCTGCTTTCCCAACGTCTCCCTCCGACAGGGAGGCAGTATTGGAAAAAAATTCACAAGCTGTATTCCCAGCAGGTGATAATCAAAGTACCCCTCCTACAACAAGGGAAGGGGTATTATTCCACACTATATTGTGGTACTGAAGCCAAACGGCTCGGTGAGATCTAAAGATTTGAACAATTACATACAAGGGTTCAAATCAAGATGGAGTCACTCAGAGCAGTGATAGCGAACCAGGACGATATGGTGTCACTGGATATCAGGGACGCTTACCTACATGTCCAAATTTTGCCCTTCTCACCAAGGGTATCTCAGGTTCGTGGTACAGAACTGTCACTATCAGTTCAGACGCTGCCGTTTGGATTGTCCACGGCACCCCGGGTCTTTACCATGGTAATGGCCGAAATGATGATTCTTCCTAAAAGAAATATGGACGCTTTCCTGATAAGGGCAAGGTCCAGAGAACAGTTGGCGGTCGGAGTAGCACTATCTCAAGTAGTTCTACGACAGCACGAGTGGATTCTAAATATTCCAAAAATCGCAGCTTTTTCCGACGACACGTCTAATGTTCCTAGGAATGATTCTGGACACAGTCCAGAAAAGGATGTTTTCTCCCGGAGAAGAAGGCCAGGGAGTTATCCGAGCTAGTCAGGAACCTCCTAAAACCAGGAAAAGTATCAGTGCATCATTGCACAAGGGTCCTGTGAAAAATGGTGGTTTCTTACAAAGCGATCCCATTCGGTAGATTTCACGCAAAAACCTTTCAGTGGAATCTGCTGGGAAAATGGTCCGGATCGCATCTTCAGATGCATCAGCGGATAACCCTGTCTCCAAGGACAAGGGTGTTTTCTTCTGCGGTGGCTGCACAGTGCTCATCTATGAAAGGGCCGCAGATTCGACATTCAGGACTGGGTCCTGGTGACCACGGATGCCAGCCTGAGTGGCTGGGGAGCAGTCACACAAGGAAAAAATTTCCAGGGAGTGTGATCAAGTCTGGAGACTTCTCTCCACATAAATATACTGGAGCTAAGGGCAATTTACAAGGCTCTAAGCTTAGCAAGACCTCTGCTTCAAGGTCAGCCGGTATTGATCCAGTGGGACAACATCACGGCAGTCGCCCACGTAAACAGACAGGGCGGCACATGAAGCAGGAGGGAAATGGCAGAAACTGCAAGGATTCTTCGCTGGGCGAAAAATCATGTGATAACACTCTCAGCAGTGTTAATTCCGGGAGTGGAAAACTGGGAAGCAGACTTCCTCAGCAGGCATAACCTCCACCCGGGAGAGTGGGGACTTCAGCGGGAAGTCTTCCACATGATTGAAAACCGTTGGGAAAAACCAAAGGTGGACATGATGGCGTCCCGCCTGAACAAAAAACTAGACAGATATTGCGCCAGGTCAAGGGACCCTCAGGCAATAGCGGTGGACGCTCTGGTAACACTGTGGGTGTACCAGTCAGGGTATGTGTTCCCTCCTATGCATCTCATACCAAAAGTACTGAGAATCATAAGAAGGAGATGAGTAAGAACGATACTCGTGGTTCCGGATGGGTCAAGAAGGACTTGGTACCCGGAACTTCAAGAGATGCTCACGGAAGAACCGTGGCCTCTACCTTTAAGAGAGGACCTGCTCCAGCAGGGGCCTTGTCTTTTCCAAGACTTACCGCGGCTGCGTTTGACGGCATGGCAGTTGAACGCCGGATCCTGAAAGGGCATTCCAGATGAAGTCATCCCTACCCTGGTCGAAGCCAGGAAGGATGTAACCGCAAAACATTTTCACCGCATTTGGCGAAAATATGTTGCATGGTGTGAGGCCAAGAAGGTCCCTACAGAGGAATTCCAACTGGGTCGTTACCTACATTTCCTGAAAACAGGACTGTCTATGGGCCTAAAATTAGGGTCCATTAAGGTTCAAATTTCGACCCTGTCGAATTTCTTCCAAAAAGAACTGGCTTCAGTGCCTGAAGTTCAGACGTTTGTAAAAGGGGTACTGCATATACAGCCTCCTTTTGTGCCCCCAGTGGCACCTTGGGATCTCAATGTTGTTTTGAGTTTCCTAAAGTCACATTGGTTTGATCCACTCACCACTGTGGAATTAAAATATTTCACATGGAAGGTGAAGATTCTATTAGCCCTGGCTTCAGCCAGGCGTGTGTCAGAATGGGCGGCTTTATCATATAAAAGCCCTTACTTAATTTTTCATTCTGACAGGGCAGAATTGAGGACTCGTCCTCAATTTCTCCTTAAGGTGTTTTCTGTTTTTCACATGAACCAACCTATTGTGGTACCTGCGGTTACTAGGGACTTGGAGGACTCCAAGTTACTTGACGTTGTCAGGGCCCTGAAAATATATGTTTCCAGGACGACTGGAGTCAGAAAATCTGACTCGCTGTTTAGCCTGTATGCACCCAACAAGATGGGTGTTCCTGCTTCTAAGCAGACGATTGCTCGCTGGATTTGTAGTACAATTCAGCTTGCACATTCTGTGGCAGGCTTGCCACAGCCAAAATCAGTAAAAGCCCATTCCACAAGGAAGTGGGCTCATCTTGGGCGGCTGCCCGAGGGGTCTCGGCTTTACAACTTTGCCGAGCTGCTACTTGGTCAGGGGCACACCCTGACTGAGGAGGACCTGGAGTTCTCTCATTCGGTGCTGCAGAGTCATCCGCACTCTCCCGCCCGTTTGGGAGCTTTGGTATAATCCCCATGGTCCTGACGGAGTCCCCAGCATCCACTTAGGACGTTAGAGAAAATAAGAATTTACTTACCGATAATTCTATTTCTCGTAGTCCGTAGTGGATGCTGGGCGCCCATCCCAAGTGCGGATTGTCTGCAATACTTGTACATAGTTATTGTTACAAAAATCGGGTTATTCTTGTTGTGAGCCATCTTTTCAGAGGCTCCTTCGTTGTTATCATACTGTTAACTGGGTTCAGATCACAGGTTGTACAGTGTGATTGGTGTGGCTGGTATGAGTCTTACCCGGGATTCAATATCCTTCCTTATTATGCACGCTCGTCCGGGCACAGTATCCTAACTGAGGCTTGGAGGAGGGTCATAGGGGGAGGAGCCAGTGCACACCACCTGATCCTAAAGCTTTTATTATTGTGCCCTGTCTCCTGCGGAGCCGCTAAACCCCATGGTCCTGACGGAGTCCCCAGCATCCACTACGGACTACGAGAAATAGAATTATCGGTAAGTAAATTCTTATTTTCAGACGTTACCGTTTGGGCTGTCCACGGCCCCGAGGATTTTCACCAAGATAATGGCGGAAATGATGGTGATCCTGCGCAAGCGAGGAGTCACAATTATCCCATACTTGGACGATCTCCTGATAAAAGCGAGATCAAGAGAGCAATTACTGGAGAACGTGGCACTCTCTCAGAGAGTGCTTCAGCAACATGGGTGGATTCTCAATCTACCAAAGTCACAGTTCCGACAACTCGACTAGCCTTCCTTGGCATGATACTGGATACTGGACACGGAACAAAAGAAAGTTTCTCTAACGTCGTACTGGATGCTGGGGACTCCGTAAGGACCGTGGGGAATAGACAGGCTCCGCAGGAGACTGGGCACTCTAAGAAAGAATTAGGACTACTGGTGTGCACTGGCTCCTCCCTCTATGCCCCTCCTCCAGACCTCAGTTAGAATCTGTGCCCGGACGGAGCTGGGTGCATTTTAGTGAGCTCTCCTGAGCTTGCTAATAAGAAAGTATTTTAGTTAGGTTTTTTAATTTTAGAGAGCTTCTGCTGGCAACAGACTCTCTGCTACGTGGGACTGAGGGGAGAGAAGCAAACCTACTAACTGCGGCTAGGTTGCGCTTCTTAGGCTACTGGACACCATTAGCTCCAGAGGGATCGAACACAGGAACTTAACCTTGGTCGTCCGTTCCCGTAGCCGCGCCGCAGCCCCCTCGCAGAGCCAGAAGACAGAAGCCGGCGGGTGAAGCAAGAAGACGTCAAAATCGGCGGCAGAAGACTCCTGTCTTCATATGAGGTAGCGCACAGCACTGCAGCTGTGCGCCATTGCTCCCACATTACACCCACACACTCCGGTCACTGTAGGGTGCAGGGCGCATGGGGGGGCGCCCTGGGCAGCAATTGAGTACCTCTTGGCAAAATGGGGCATATATACAGCTGGGCACTGTATATATGCATGAGCCCCCGCCATTATTTTTACACAAAATCGCGGGACAGAAGCCCGCCGCTGAGGGGGCGGGGCTTCTTCCTCAGCACTCACCAGCGCCATTTTCTCTCCACAGCTCCGCTGAGAGGAAGCTCCCCAGGCTCTCCCCTGCAGAAGAACGATAGAAGAGGGTGAAAAAGAGAGGGGGGGGCACATAAATTTGTCGTAAAAACAACATATACAGCAGCTACTGGGTTAACACTAAGTTACTGTGTGATTCCTGGGTCATATAGCGCTGGGGTGTGTGCTGGCATACTCTCTCTCTGTCTCTCCAAAGGGCCTTGTGGGGGAATTGTCTTCAGATGAGCATTCCCTGAGTGTGTGGTGTGTCGGTACGTGTGTGTCGACATGTCTGAGGTAAAAGGCTCCCCTAAGGAGAAGATGGAGCTAATATGTGTGTGAGAGGGTGTCTCCGTCGACAACGCCGACACCTGTTTGGATATGTGTAAGTGCTAAGGTGAATTTATTGCACAAAAGATTAGAGAACAGACAGGAAATCTACCCATGTCTGTCCCTATGGCACAGAGACCTTCGGTGTCTCACAATGCTCACTATCCAAAATAATAAACACTGATATCGACACGGAGTTGACTCCAGTGTCGACTACGATAATGCAAAGTTACAGCCAAAATGGCAAATAAGTATTCAATATATGATTATTGTAATAAAAATAAGAATTTACTTACCGATAATTCTATTTCTCGTAGTCCGTAGTGGATGCTGGGAACTCCGTAAGGACCATGGGGAATAGCGGCTCCGCAGGAGACTGGGCACAAAAGTAAAGCTTTAGGACTACCTGGTGTGCACTGGCTCCTCCCCATATGACCCTCCTCCAAGCCTCAGTTAGGATACTGTGCCCGGACGAGCGTACACAATAAGGAAGGATTTAGAAACCCGGGTAAGACTCATACCAGCCAAACCAATCACACCGTATAACCTGTGATCTGAACCCAGTTAACAGCATGATAACAGAGGAGCCTCTGGAAAGATGGCTCACAACAATAATAACCCGATTTTTGTAACAATAACTATGTACAAGTATTGCAGACAATCCGCACTTGGGATGGGCGCCCAGCATCCACTACGGACTACGAGAAATAGAATTATCGGTAAGTAAATTCTTATTTTCTCTGACGTCCTAGTGGATGCTGGGAACTCCGTAAGGACCATGGGGATTATACCAAAGCTCCCAAACGGGCGGGAGAGTGCGGATGACTCTGCAGCACCGAATGAGAGAACTCCAGGTCCTCCTCAGCCAGGGTATCAACCAAGTCACTAGTAGCCGCAGGTACCACAATAGGTTGGTTCAGATGAAACACTGAAACCACCTTAGGGAGAAAATGAGGACGAGTCCTCAATTCCGCCCTGTCTGAATGGAAGATCAGATAAGGGCTTTTACAGGATAAAGCCCGCCAATTCTGACACGCGCCTGGCCGAGGCCAGGGCCAACAACATGACCACTTTCCATGTGAGATATTTTAACTCCACAGATTCAAGTGGTTCAAACCAATGTGACTTTAGGAACCCCAAAACTACATTGAGATCCCAAGGTGCCACTGGAGGCACAAAAGGAGGCTGTATATGCAGTACCCCTTTTACAAACGTCTGAACTTCAGGTAGTGAAGCTAGTTCTTTCTGGAAGAAAATTGACAGGGCCGAAATTTGAACCTTAATGGACCCCAATTTTAGGCCCATAGACACTCCTGTTTACAGGAAATGCAGGAATCGACCTAGTTGAAATTCCTCCATCGGGGCCTTACTGGCCTCGCACCACGCAACATATTTTCGCCAAATGCGGTGATAATGCTTTGCGGTTACATCCTTCCTGGCTTGATCAGGGTAGGGATGACTTCATCCGGAATGCCTTTTTCCTTCAGGATCTGGCTTTCAACCGCCCTGCCGTCAAACGCAGCCGCGGTAAATCTTGGAATAGACAGGGTCCTTGCTGGAGCAGGTCCCTTCTTAGAGGTAGAGGCCACGGGTCCTCCGTGAGCATCTCTTGAAGTTCCGGGTACCAAGTCCTTCTTGGCCAATCCGGAGCCACGAGTATAGTTCTTACTCCCCTCCGTCTTATAATTCTCAGTACTTTTGGTATGAGAGGAAGAGGAGGGAACACATACACTGACTGGTACACCCACGGTGTTACCAGAGCGTCCACAGCTATTGCCTGAGGGTCCCTTGACCTGGCGCAATACCTGTCCAATTTTTTGTTTAGGCGGGACGCCATCATGTCCACCTTTGGTTTTTCCCAATGGTTTACAATCATGTGGAAGACTTCTGGGTGAAGTCCCCACTCTCCCGGGTGGAGGTCGTGCCTGCTGAGGAAGTCTGCTTCCCAGTTGTCCACTCCCGGAATGAACACTGCTGACAATGCTATCACATGATTTTCCGCCCAGCGAAAAATCCTTGCAGCTTCTGCCATTGCCCTCCTGCTTCTTGTGCCGCCCTGTCTGTTTACGTGGGCGACTGCCGTGATGTTGTCCGACTGGATCAGCACCGGCTGACCTTGAAGCAGAGGTCTTGCTTGGCTTAGGGCATCGTAAATGGCCCTTAGCTCCAAAATATTTATGTGAAGTGATGTCTCCAGGCTTGACCACAAGCCCTGGAAATTTCTTCCCTGTGTGACTGCTCCCCAGCCTCGCAGGCTGGCATCCGTGGTCACCAGGACCCAGTCCTGAATGCCGAATCTGCGGCCCTCTAGAAGATGAGCACCCTGCAACCACCACAGGAGAGACACCCTTGTCTTTGGTGACAGGGTTATCCGCTGATGCATCTGAAGATGCGATCCGGACCATTTGTCCAGCAGGTCCCACTGGAAAGTTCTTGCGTGGAATCTGCCGAATGGAATTGCTTCGTAGGAAGCCACCATTTTTCCCAGGACCCTTGTGCACTGATGCACTGACACTTGGCCTGGTTTTAGGAGGTTTCTGACTAGTTCGGATAACTCCCTGGCTTTCTCCTCCGGGAGAAAACACCTTTTTCTGGACTGTGTCCAGGATCATTCCTAGGAATAGAAGGCGTGTCGTCGGGATCAGCTGCGATTTTGGAATATTGAGAATCCAACCGTGCTGCCGCAGCACTATCTGAGATAGTGCTACCCCGACTTCCAACTGTTCCCTGGATCTTGCCCTTATCAGGAGATCGTCTAAGTAAGGGATAACTAAAACTCCCTTCTTTCGAAGGAGTATCATCATTTCGGCCATTACCTTGGTAAAGACCCGGGGTGCCGTGGACAATCCAAACGGCAGCGTCTGAAACTGATAGTGACAGTTCTGTACCACAAACCTGAGGTACCCTTGGAGAAGGGTAAATTGGGACATGTAGGTAAGCATCTTTGATGTCCAGAGAGACCATATAGTCCCCTTCTTCCAGGTTTGCAATCACTGCTCTGAGTGACTTCATCTTGAATTTGAACCTTTGTATGTAAGTGTTCAAGGATTTTAGATTTAAAATTGGTCTCACCGAGCCGTCCGGCTTCGGTACCACAAATAGTGTGGAATAGTACCCCTTTTCCTGTTGCAGGAGGGGTACCTTGATTATCACCTGCTGGGAATACAGCCTGTGAATGGCTTGCAATACTGCCTCCCTGTCTGAGGGAGACGTCGGTAAAGCAGACTTTATGAAACGGCGAGGGGGAGACGTCTCGAATTTCTTGAGACGGGCCCCCACCGTGCCTGAGTCCGCTTGTAAAGCCCCAGCGTCATGCTGAGGACTTTGCGGAGGCGGGAGAGGGCTTTTGTTCCTGGGAACTGGCTGTTTGCTGCAGCCTTTTTCCTCTCCCTCTGCCACGGGGCAGAAATGAGGCGCCTTTTGCCCGCTTGCCCTTATGGGGCCGAAAGGACTGCGCCTGATAATACGGCGTCTTCTTAGGTTGAGAAGCTACCTGGGGTAAAAATGTGGATTTTCCAGCAGTTGCCGTGGCTACCAGGTCTGATAGACCTACCCCAAATAACTCCTCCCCCTTATAAGGCAATACTTCCATGTGCCTTTTAGAATCCGCATCACCTGACCACTGCCGCGTCCATAAACCTCTTCTTGCAGAAATGGACATCACGCTAACTCTTGATGCCAGTCGGCAAATATCCCTCTGTGCATCACGCATATATAAAAATGCATCTTTCAAATGCTCTATAGTCAGTAATATACTGTCCCTATCTAGGGTATCAATATTTTCAGTCAGGGAATCCGACCACGCCACGCCCGCACCGCACATCCAGGCTGAGGCGATTGCTGGTCGCAGTATAACACCCGTGTGAGTGTATATACATTTTAGGATATTCTCCTGCTTTCTATCGGCAGGTTCCTTTAGGGCGGCCGTATCAGGAGAGGGTAGTGCTACCTGTTTAGACAAGCGTGTGAGCGCTTTATTTAATTCCTCGGATACAGGAAAAACTACAGGCAGTTTTTTCTCACCAAACATAATACCCTTTTTAGTGGTACTTGTATTATCAGAGATATGCAATACATTTTTCATTGCTTCAATCATGTAACGTGTGGCCCTAGTGGAAGTCACGTTTGTCTCCTCATCATCGACACTGGAGTCAGTATCCGTGTCTGTGTCTGCCATTTGAGGTAACGGGCGTTTTAAAGCCCCTGATGGCGTTTGAGACCCCTGGACAGGCACAAGCTGAGTAGCCGGCTGTCTCATGTCGTCAACTGTCTGTCGTAAAGAGCTGACACTGTCACGCAATTCCTTCCATAAGCTCATCCACTCAGGTGTCGACTCCCTAGGGGGTGACAACTCTATAATAGGCAATTGCTCCGCCTCCATCTCATTTTCCTCCTCAAACATGTCGACACAATCGTACCGACACACCGCACACACACAGGGAATGCTCTGATAGAGGACAGGACCCCACTAGCCCTTTGGGGAGACAGAGGGAGAGTATGCCAGCACACACCAGAGCGCTATATATAGACAGGAATACCACTATAAAATGTGCTTTTCCCTTTATAGCTGCTGTTAGTATTAAAACTGCGCCAAATTAGTGCCCCCCTCTCTTTTTTACCCTTTTCTGTAGTGCAGGACTGCAGGGGAGAGTCAGGGAGACGTCCTTCCAGCGGAGCTGTGATGGAAAATGGCGCCCGTGTGCTGAGGAGATAGGCTCCGCCCCCTTCTCGGCGGCCTTTTCTCCTGCTTTTTGGTGCGTTCTGGCAGGGGTTAAAATACATCCATATAGCCCTGGGGGTTATATGTGGTGTATTTATGCCAGCCAAGGTGTTTACATTGCTGCTCAGGGCGCCCCCCCCCCCCTAGCGCCCTGCACCCTCAGTGACCGAAGTGTGCCTGAGTAACAATGGCGCACAGCTGCAGTGCTGTGCGCTACCTTGTTGAAGACTGATGTCTTCTGCCGCCGATTTTTCCGGACCTCTTCTTGTTTCTGGCTCTGTAAGGGGGCCGGCGGCGCGGCTCTGGGACCGAGCTCCGAGGCTGGGCCTGTGTTCGGTCCCTCTGGAGCTAATGGTGTCCAGTAGCCTAAGAAGCCCAAGCTACCACCACTTAGATAGGTTCGCTTCTTCTCCCCTTAGTCCCTCGGTGCAGTGAGCCTGTTGCCAGCAGGTCTCACTGAAAATAAAAAACCTAAAACTAAACTTTCACTAAGAAGCTCAGGAGAGCCCCTAGTGTGCACCCTTCTCGGCCAGGCACAAAAATCTAACTGAGGCTTGGAGGAGGGTCATAGGGGGAGGAGCCAGTGCACACCAGGTAGTCCTAAAGCTTTACTTTTGTGCCCAGTCTCCTGCGGAGCCGCTATTCCCCATGGTCCTTACGGAGTTCCCAGCATCCACTAGGACGTCAGAGAAAGATGATTTGCATATCACTGATGACTCATTTGTCCCTGACACGAGGGTACACATGTTTAAGGGGAAGAAAGCAGAGGTAAATTTCCCTCCTCTCATGAGGAAAAAGAGCGGGAATCTCCAGACAAGAGACTGCAGCTTCCCACAAAGAATTCTCAGGGAGTATCCTTTCGCCACTAGGGCCAGGATGTGATGGGAATCTTCCCCTAGGGTGTCACGTTTGCCCAGAAGGTAGCCCTAGCTATTCCCAGGGATCCTGCAGATAGCGGGCACATTCCGGTACACTACTCAGACCGGCGATTGTGTCGGCATGGGTTTATAGCGCTGGGGCGGCGTGGACTGGTACCTTATCAGCAGAAATTGAGACCCTAGTATGTATATATGTATATATATATATATATATATATATATATATATAAACAACATGCGGGTCCGGCTCTCCCAATAATAGATACAATAGCGCTGGGTGCCTCCACAGATACCACCAACAACAGGTGCGGCACTCCATGCGACGAAATGATCAGAACACTTACAGTTGAAGTAGTGACAACTGTAAGTGTTCTGATCATTTCGTCGCATGGAGTGCCGCACCCGTTGTTGGTTATATAGATGTATATAGAGAGATATGTATATATATTAAAGATGCTGTCTTAAGAGATATATATAATCAAACATGCCCAAAGAGACATGAGTATACTGGGTCCTAGAGTCAAAGCTATGTCAATCTCTGCTTGACGTGTCCTGTAGAATATGCAATGGACAGATGATGCCAACTTAAGTGGCATATGGAAGGCTGAGGATTGTGTGGAGAAGAGTTCTCGGACCTGGTCTCCACGGCTATAGCTGGTAATTCTGATATTTTGCCTTATATTCCTGCACAGCCTAGGAAAGCACGTCATTATCAAACGCAGCTTTTCGAACAAAGAAACAAGAAAGTCCGAGGTGCGTCCTTTCTTGCCAGAGGCGGGGCCAGAGGAAAGAAGCTGCACAACACAGCTAGTTCCCAGGAACAGAAGTCCTCCCCGGCCTCTATGAAAATCCACCGCATGTCGCTGGGGCTCCACAGACGGAGCTAGGCCCGGTGGGGGCACGCTTTCGTAAGTTCAGCAACAAGTGGGTTCACTCCCCGTTAGATCCCTGGGCAATAGATATTGTGTCTCAGGGATACAAGCTGGACTTTGAGAAGATGCCTCCTCACTGCCGGCCCTGCCGGCTTCCCCCCACGAGAGGGAAACAGGGTTAACTGCAATTCACAAATTGTATCTTCAACAGGTGGTGGTCAAGGTTTCCCTCCTTCGACAAGGAGGGGGTTATTATTCGACCATGTGGTAGTCCCGAAACCAGACGGTTCGGTCAGACCCATATTGAATTTAAAATCCCTGAACATATACCTGAAAAGGTTCAAGTTCAAGATGGAATCGCTAAGAGCGGTCGTTACAAGCCTGAAAGGGGGAGATTTTATCGTGACTCGGGACATAAAGGAGGCATACCTTCATGTCCCCATTTATCCACCTCATCAGGCGTACCTCAGAATTGCGGTACGGGATTGTCATTACCAATTTCAGACGTTGCCGTTTGGTCTCTCCACGGCCCCGAGAATATTCACCAAGGTAATGGCGGAAATGATGGTGCTCCTGCGGAAGCAAGGTGTGATATTATCACATACTTGGACGATCTCCTCATAAAAGCGAGATCAAGAGAGCAGTGGCTGAACAGCGTATCACTTTCTCTGGAAGTGTAACGGCAACACGGCTGGATTCTATATATTCCAAAGTCGCAGTTGGTTCCTACAGCTCATCTGCCTCTCCTAGGCATGATCCTAAACACAGACCAGAAAAGGGTTTATCTCCCGATAGAGAGAGCTCAGGAGCTTGTGACACTGGTCAGGAATCTATTAAAACCAAAACAGGTGTCAGTGCATCACTGCACTCGAGTCCTGGGAAGGATGGTGGCATCATACGAGGCCATTCCCTTCGGCAGGTTCCATGAGAGGACCTCCTAATGGGACTTACTAGACAAGTGGTCCGGATCACATCATCAGATGCATCGGTTAATCACCCTATCCCCCAGGGCCAGGGTGTCTCTCCTGTGGTGGCTGCAGAGTGCTCACCTTCTCGAAGGTCGCAGTTTCGGCATTCAGGACTGGGTCCTGGTGACCACGGATGCAAGCCGCCGAGGGTGGGGGGCAGTCACATAGGGAAGAAATTTTCAAGGGCTGTGGTCAAGTCAGGAGACTTGCCTTCACATCAATATCCTGAAATGAAGGGCCATATACAACGCCCTAAGTCAAGCGGAGACCCTGCTTCGCAACCAATCGGGACTGATTCAATCAGACATCAGCGCAGTGGCTCATGTAAACCGCCAAGGCGGCACAAGGAGCAGGGTGGCGATGGCGGAAGCCACCAGAATTCTTCGATGGGCGGAGAATCACGTACGAGCACTGTCAGCAGTGTTCATCCCGGGAGTGGACAACTGGGAAGCAGACTTCCTTAGCAGACACGACCTCCACCCGGGAGAGTGGGGACTTCATCAAGAAGTCTTCGCGCAGATTGCAGGTCGGTGGGAACTGCCACAGGTAGACATGATGGCATCCAGCCTCAACAAAATATTGCGCCAGGTCAAAAGACCCTCAGGCGATAGCTGTAGAGACACTGGTGACACCGTGGATGTTCCAGTCGGTTTATGTGTTTCCTCCTCTTCCTCTCATACCCAAGGTGATGAGAATCATAGGAAAAGGAGGAGTGAGAACAATACTCATTGTTCCGGATTGTCCAAGAATGACTTGGTATCCAGATCTGCAAGAAATGCTCACAGAGGACCCATAGCCTCTGCCTCTCAGACAGGACTTGTTGCAGCAGGGGCCCTGTCTGTTCCAAGACTTACCGCGGCTGCGTTTGTTGGCATGACGGCTGAACGCCGGATCCTGACAGAAAAAGGCATTCCGGATGAGGTTATTCCTACACTGATAAAGGCTAGGAAGGAGGTGATGGCTAAACATTATCACCGTATATGGCGGAAAAAAAAATGTGGCTAGGTGTGTGGCCAGGAATGCCCCTACGGAGGAATTCCAGCTGGGCCGTTTCCTTCACTTCCTACAGTCGGGAGTGACATTGGGCCTGAAATTGGGTTCCATTAGGGTCCAGGTTTCGGCCCTATCCATTTTCTTTCAAAAAGAACTGACTTCTCTTCCTGAAGTCCAGACGTTGTTTAGGGAGTGCTGCATATTCAGCCCCTTTTTGTGCCCCTTTTGGGATCTTAACGTGGTGTTGAGTTTCCTGAAATCTCACTGGATTGAGCCACTTAAGACCGTGGAGTTAAAATATCTCACGTGGAAAGTGGTCATGCTATTGGCCTTAGCTTCGGCTAAGCGTGTGTCAGAATTGGCGGCTTTGTCATGTAAAAGCCCCTATCTGGTTTTCCATATGGACAGGGCAGGATTACGGAATCGTCCGCAATTTCTGCCGAAGGTGTTGTCATCTTTTCATTTGAACCAACCTATTGTGGTGCCTGCGGCTACTCGTGACTTGGAGGATTCCAGGTTACTAGATGTAGTCAGGGCTTTGAAGATTTACGTTGCCAGAACGGCTAGAGGCAGGAAAACTGACTTGCTGTTTATCCTGTATGCATCCAACAAGCTGGGTGCTCCTGCTTCAAAGCAAACTATTGCTCGCTGGATCTGTAACACGATTCAGCAGGCTCATTCGGCGGCTGGATTGCCGCATCCAAAATCGCTAAAAGCCCATTCCACAAGGAAGGTGGGCTCTTCTTGGGCGGCTGCCCGAGGGGTCTCGGCATTACAGCTTTGCCGAGCAGCTACTTGGTCGGGTTCAAACACTTTTGCAAAATTCTACAAGTTTGATACCCTGGCTGAGGAGGACCTTGTGTTTGCCCATTCGGTGCTGCAGAGTCATCCGCACTCTCCCGCCCGTTTGGGAGCTTTGGTATAATACCCATGGTCCTTACGGAGTCCCCAGCATCCACTAGGACGTTAGAGAAAATAAGATTTTACTCACCGGTAATTCTATTTCTCGTAGTCCGTAGTGGATGCTGGGCGCCCGTCCCAAGTGCGGACTTTCTGCAATACGTGTATATAGTTATTGATTGGACGATCTCCTCATAAAGGCGAGGTCCAGGGAGCGTTTGCTGATCAGCGTAGCACTCTCTCAGGAAGTGTTGCAACAGCACGGCTGGATTCTGAATATTCCAAAGTCGCAGCTGATTCCTACGACGCGTCTGCCCTTCCTGGGCATGATTCTGGACACAAACCAGAAAAGGGTGTTTCTCCCGGAGGAGAAGGCTCAGGAGCTCGTGACTCTGGTCAGAGGCCTCCTAAAACCAAAACAGGTATCGGTGCATCACTGCACGCGTGTCCTGGGAAAGATGGTGGCGTCATACGAAGCCATTCCCTTCGGCAGGTTCCATGCGAGGATCTTTCAGTGGGATCTGTTGGACAAGTGGTCCGGATCGCATCTTCAGATGCATCGGCTGATCACCCTGTCCCCCAGGGCCAGGGTGTCTCTTCTGTGGTGGCTGCAAAGTGCTCACCTCCTCGAGGGCCGCAGGTTCGGCGTACAGGACTGGGTCCTGGTAACCACGGATGCAAGCCTCCGAGGATGGGGGGCAGTCACTCAAGGCAGAAACTTCCAGGGGCTGTGGTCAAGTCAGGAGACTTGTCTGCACATCAATATCCTGGAACTAAGGGCCGTATACAACTCCCTGAGTCAAGCGGAGCCTCTGCTTCAAAACCAACCAGTGCTGATTCAGTCAGACAACATCACGGCAGTGGCCCATGTAAACCGCCAGGGCGGCACAAGAAGCAGGATGGCAATGGCAGAAGCCACCAGGATTCTTCGTTGGGCGGAGAATCACGTACTAGCACTGTCAGCAGTGTTCATTCCGGGAGTGGACAACTGGGAAGCAGACTTCCTCAGCAGGCACGACCTCCACCCGGGAGAGTGGGGACTTCATCAAGAAGTCTTCACGCAGATTGCAAATCGATGGGAACTGCCACAGGTGGACATGATGGCGTCCCGTCTCAACAAAAAGCTTAAAAGATATTGCGCCAGGTCAAGGGACCCTCAGGCGATAGCTGTGGACGCACTAGTAACACCGTGGGTGTTCCAGTCGGTTTATGTGTTTCCTCCTCTTCCTCTCATACCAAAGGTGCTGAGAATTGTAAGAAAAAGAGGAGTGAGAACAATACTCATTGTTCCGGATTGGCCAAGAAGGAATTGGTACCCGGAATTGCAAGAAATGCTCTCAGAGGACCCGTGGCCTCTGGCTCTCAGACAGGACCTGTTACAACAAGGGCCCTGTCTGTTCCAAGACTTACCGCGGCTGCGTTTGACGGCATGGCGGTTGAACGCCGGATCCTAGCGGAAAAAGGCATTCCGGATGAAGTTATTCCTACGCTGATAAAGGCTAGGAAGGATGTGACAGCAAAGCATTATCACCGTATATGGCGGAAATATGTTGCTTGGTGTGAGGCCAGGAAGGCCCCTACAGAGGAATTCCAGCTGGGTCGATTCCTGCACTTCCTACAGTCCGGAGTGACTATGGGCCTGAAATTAGGGTCCATAAAGGTCCAGATTTCGGCCCTATCCATTTTCTTCCAAAAAGAACTGGCTTCACTGCCTGAGGTTCAGACGTTTGTTAAGGGAGTGCTGCATATTCAACCCCCTTTTGTGCCACCAGTGGCACCTTGGGATCTTAACGTGGTGTTGAGTTTCCTGAAATCCCACTGGTGTGAGCCACTTAAGACCGTGGAGCTAAAGTATCTCACGTGGAAAGTGGTCATGCTGTTGGCCTTAGCTTCGGCTAGGCGTGTGTCAGAATTGGCGGCTTTGTCATGTAAAAGCCCCTATCTGGTTTTCCATATGGATAGGGCAGAATTGCGGACTCGTCCGCAATTTCTGCCAAAGGTGGTGTCATCCTTTCATTTGAACCAACCTATTGTGGTGCCTGCGGCTACTGGTGACTTGGAGGATTCCAAGTTGCTTGACATAGTCCGGGCTTTGAAGATTTATGTGACCAGAACGGCTGGAGTCAGGAAGACTGACTCGCTGTTTGTCCTGTATGCATCCAACAAGATGGGTGCTCCTGCTTCAAAGCAAACTATTGCTCGCTGGATCTGTGGCACGATTCAGCAGGCTCATTCTGCGGCTGGGTTGCCGCATCCAAAATCAGTGAAAGCCCATTCCACGAGAAAGGTGGGCTCTTCTTGGGCGGCTGCCCGAGGGGTCTCGGCATTACAGCTTTGCCGAGCTGCTACTTGGTCGGGTTCAAACACATTTGCAAAGTTCTACAAGTTTGATACCCTGGCTGAGGAGGACCTTGAGTTTGCCCATTCGGTGCTGCAGAGTCATCCGCACTCTCCCGCCCGTTTGGGAGCTTTGGTATAATCCCCATGGTCCTTACGGAGTCCCCAGCATCCACTAGGACGTTAGAGAAAATAAGATTTTACTCACCGGTAAATCTATTTCTCGTAGTCCGTAGTGGATGCTGGGCGCCCGTCCCAAGTGCAGACTTTCTGCAATACGTGTATATAGTTATTGCTTACTAAAGGGTTATGTTATGTGGCATCAGTTGAGTGATGCTTGTTTGTTGTTCATACTGTTAACTGGGTAAGTTTATCACGAGTTATACGGTGTGATTGGTGTGGCTGGTATGAGTCTTACCCTGGATTCCAAAATCCTTTCCTTGTAATGTCAGCTCTTCCGGGCACAGTTTCCTTAACTGAGGTCTGGAGGAGGGGCATAGAGGGAGGAGCCAGTGCACACCAGGTAGTACTAAATCTTTCTTTAGAGTGCCCAGTCTCCTGCGGAGCCCGTCTATTCCCCATGGTCCTTACGGAGTCCCCAGCTTCCACTACGGACTACGAGAAATAGATTTACCGGTGAGTAAAATCTTATTTTTTACTTGTTGCCATGTCAAGAGTGTGTCCTGCAGTGCAGAGTGCTTATCAAGGGGATCTATACACTATACCCAAGATAGTACACTTTCTCAGGCTAGTAGGTCAGAACCAGTTTGGTTAGATTCACTGAAAAGGAAGATGATCTCAAACATGTCTCATAAATTGTCCCAAACTGAGAAAGAGATGCAATACTTAAGGTAGTCCATTAGGCCCTACACACTGGGTGATGTTACTGAAAGATATGAACTATCTTGTTCATAAATGAACGAGATACCGTTCATATCTTTCAGTGTGTAGGCACCAGCGATGAACGATGCGTGGCCCCACGCTCGTTCATCGTCTGTGCCCCTTCGCTTGTGCATGCAGGCCAATATGGACGATCTCATCTAAATTTGCCTGCACTGCTATGGAGCCGGGTGACCGTGGAAGTGAATAAACTTCACTCCACCCGTCACCCCCCTCCCCCCGCCAGGTCGCCTGTATCTGGGCAGCTCGGCGGTGGATCGCATAGTGTGTAGGGCCCTTATGAATGACCTGATAAATAGAGATTCAGGGGCAGATGTATTAACCTGGAGAAGGCATAAGGAAGTGATAAACCAGTGATATGTGCAAGGTGATAAACATACCAGCCAATCAGCTCCCATATGTAAATTAACAGTTAGGAGCTGATTGGCTGGTACATCACCACCTTACACTTAACACTGCTTTATCACTGGTTTATCACTTCCTTATGCCTTCTACAGGTTAATACATCTACCCCTCAGTGCCCATACCAGCAGCTTAGACCCCTGCCATTTGTCCACAAAAACATACACTGGCACAGATCCTGCATACTGACACCGATGATGACGCTGATGTGGATTTAGGTGGGGGGGGGGGGGGTTGCAGCTCTGTCTCAGGGAATACGGGCTTTAATAGGCTATTCGGGAGGTCCTGCACATTCCTGATACAATGATAGAGGACACTGAGGAATCTCATTTCAATATGAAAAAAGAAATCCTCTGCTACTTTCCCTGCATCTAAAAAGTTAAATTCTCTATTTGAAGAAACTTGGCTCACTCCTGACCAGAAGTTTCAGATCCCTAAACGGTTAATGGCATATTTCCCTTTTCCGTAGGATGATAGGAAAAAGTGGGAAGTCCCGCCAATTGTTGATGCCTCAATTTCTAGGTTGTCCCGTAAGATAATCTTACCGGTCCCAGGTGCAGCCTCCTTAAAGGACACGGCTGCCCGCAAGATTGAGACCACTCTCAAATCTCTGTACACGGCTGTGGCGGTGATCCAGAGACCCACTATAGCTTGTACTTGGATCTCTAAGGCCATTTCCAAATGGTCAGGTACTCTAAATTGAGGACTTAGATTCCTTAAATAGGGGGGAGATAGTTTTACTCCTACAACATGTACAGGACTTGGATCATTTTATGGTCGAAGCCCTAAAAGAAATAGGTTTACTCCATGCACGCTCCACGGCCATGACTATGTCAGCGTGTCAGGGCTTATGGCTATGTCAGTGGAATACGGATGTGGATACCAAAAAGGAAGTAGAATGCCTACCATTCACAGGTGACGCCCTGTTTGGAGATGAACTGGATGTGTGGATATCCAAGGATACGGTGGGTAAGTCTACATACTTCCCGTCTGTAGCACTCCCAGCTAGGAAAACCTACTCTGCTCCAACTCTGCAGTCCTTTCGGACAGCAAAGTTCAAAGGAAAATCCAAGGGTTCTTCTGCTACCTTCAAAGGTAATAGAGGTAAACCCAGAAAACCTGCTCCTGCAGGTTCACAGGAACAGACCTCCGGCTCTGCTTCCTCAAAGCCTTTCGGCATGATGGTGGACCGGACTGTCTGGAAGACAGGCAGGTGGGTGCCTGCTTGAAATATTTCAGTCACATATGGGCAACATCAGGCCTAGATCCCTGGGTCAAAGATCTTATCACCCAGGGCTATAGACTGGAGTTTCGGGAACTCCCACCTCACAGATTCTTCCAGAGGCAAGTCTAACTCTACATACAAAAACTGGTGCAGACTCAGATCATTGTTCCAGTTCCACCTCACCAACAGAACAAAGGTTACTATTCCAACCTATTGTGGTTCCGAAACTGGACGGTTCGGTTCGGTAAGACCCATTTTAAACCTCAAATCCCTGAACCCTTACTTACGGGTATTCAAATTCAAGATGGAGTCTCTGAGAGCGGTGATCTCAGGTCTGAAGGAAGGGGAATTCTTGGTATCTGTGGATATCAAGGATGCTTATCTTGCATTACAGGACTGTCACTACCAGTTTCAGGCCCTACCATTTGGCCTCTCAACGGTGCCACGGGTCATGGCAGAGATGATGTTCCTCCTACGCAAACGGAGTGAACATAATTCCATACCTGGACAACCTGCTGATAAAAGTATCATCCAGGGAGTAGCTGCTGGACAGTATTGCAATTTCGACTCAACTGCTCCTGGATCACGGGTGGATTCTGAACCTACCAAAATCTCACCTGGAACGGACGAGGAAACTAACGTTTCTGGGCATGATACGGGACATGGAAGCAATGAGAGTTTTCCTTCCATTGGAAAAGGCATTGGTAATTCAGTCGATGGTGCGGAAGGTTCTGCATCTGCACATGCACCAAAGGATATGTCTGTCGCCAAGAGCCAGGATTTCTCTGTGGCTTCAGACTCCTCACCTCACAGAAGGACGAAGGTTCGGGATTCAAAATTGGATTCTTCTAACCACAGACACAAGCCTCTGAGGTTGGGGAGCAGTCCCCAGGGAGCAACACTTCCAAGGAAGATAGACAAGTCAGAAAGCCACTCTTCCAATCAACATTCTAGAACTAAGGGCCGTATACAACGCCCTTCTGCAGGCTTCACATCTTCTTCGAGATCAAGCCATTCAGGTTCAGTCGGACAATGTGACGGCGGTGACGAACATAAATCGACAAGGCGGAATGAAGAGCAGAGCAGCGATAGCAGAGGTAACAAGGATTCTCCTCTGGATGGAAAGACACGCGATAGCATTGGCCGCAATCTTCATTCCGGGAGTGGACAACTGGGAAGCAAACTTCCTCAGCAGACATGATCTCCATCCAGGAGAGTGGGCCCTTCACCCGGAGGTGTTCGGGTGCTTCAAGTCGGTTGGGACTTCCACAGATCAACATGATGGCCTCTCGTCTCAACACAAAACTCCAGCGGTATTGTTCCAGGGCGAGAGACCCACAGGCGGTGGCGGTAGACGCTCTGGTGACTCTGTGGGTCTATCAGAGGGTGTACATGTTTCCACCACTTCCATTGCTCCCAAGGATTCTCAAAAGAATAAAAAGGGAAAAAGTTAAAGCAATTCTCATTGCTCCAGATTGGCCAAGAAAGGCTTGGTACTACTGGAGATGCCCCTGGAGGATCCATGGCCTCTAACTCTTTGAGAGGAACTTCTGCAACAAGGACCGTTCGTCTATCAAGACTTTCTGCGGCTACGTTTGACGGCATTGAAGTTGAGCGTCAAATTCTAGCCCGGATAGGCATTCCGGACAAGGGGCCTAATTCTGAGTTAATCGCAGCAGCAAATTTGTTAGCAGTTGGGCAAAACCATGTGCACTGCAGGGGGGACAGATATAACATGTGCAGAGAGAGTTAGATTTGGGTGGGGTGTATTCAAACTGATATCTAAATTGCAGTGTAAAAATAAAGCAGCCAGTATTTACCCTGCACAGAAACAAAATAACCCACCCAAATCTAACTCTCTCTGCAAATGTTATATCCGCCCCCCTTGTAGTGAACATGGTTTTGTCCAATTGCTAACAAACTTGCTGCTGCGATCAATTCAGAATTACCCCCAAGGTTATTCCTACCTTGATCCAGGCCAGGAAGGGGATAACATCTAAACATTACCACCGTATTTGGAGAAAATATATTTGTTGGTGTGAACTCAGGAAATTCCCTGCGGAGGAATTTTGCCTGGGACGTTTTCTGCTCTTTCTGCAGTCAGGCGTGGATGCGGGCCTACGCCTGGGCTCCTTAAATGTCCAGATTTTGGCCTCGTCAATTTTCTTTCAGAAACAATTGGCTTATCTCCCTGAGGTTCAGACGTTCTTAAAAGGAGTTCTGCACATTCAATCGCCCTTTGTGCCTCCCACGGCACCTTGGGATCTCAACGTGGTGTTGCGGTTCCTGCAATCTGAATGGTTTGAGCCTTTACAGGACGTTGACGTCAAGTTTCTTACGTGGAAGACCGTCACACTGATGGCCTTGGCTTCAGCAAGACGTGTGTCGGAATTGGGGGCGTTGTCTCACAAGAGCCTCTATTTGGTTTTTCATGAGTATTGAGCTGAACTCAGAACTCGTCAGCAATTTCTTCCTAAGGTGGTGTCTGCGTTTCATATCCACCAACCTTTTGTGGTTCCGGTGGTTACCGACATCTCTGCTACTTCAAAGTCCTTGGATGTTGTGTGGGCTTTGAAGATCTATGTGAAGCGGACAGCTCTTCACAGAAAATCTGACTCGCTGTTTGTTCTTTATGATCACAATAAGATTGGGTGTCCTGCTTCAAAGCCGACAATTGCACGCTTATTCCACGGCAAGTTTGCAGTGTCCAAAATCTGTACAGGCCCACTCTACTAGGTCAGTGGGTTCTTCCTGGGCGGTTGCCCGGGGTGTCTCGGCTTTACAGCTCTGCCGTGCAGCTACTTGGTCAGGTTCGAACACGTTTGCTAAGTTCTACAAGTTCGAAACTTTGGCCTCTGAGGACCTTCAGTTTGGTCAATCTGTTCTGCAGGATCCTCAGCACTCTCCCATCCAGTTTGGGAGCTTTGGTACATCCCCATGGTACTAATGTGGACCCCAGTATCCTCTAGGACGTAAGAGAAAAATAGTCCTCTAGTCCGTAGAGTATGCTGGGGACTCCAAAAGGACCATGGGGTATTGACGGGATCCGCAGCAGACATGGGCACACTATAAGACTTTGAATGGGTGTGAACTGGCTCCTCCCTCTATGCCCCTCCTCCAGACCTCAGTTATAGGAACTGTGCCCCGGGAGACGGACATTTCGAGTAAAAGGATTTTTTTTTTTTACTTCAATAGTTTTTATTGCTTTTTATATGAATTGCAAAAAGAAAAAAGGGGGGGGTACAGAAAAAAAAACCGGGTGGGGAGGGATGTACACGTCAAATGAAATACAACATACATGAGAGGCAGGTAACATAGTACTTGGTAGGTATTCAGGTATCCTAGCCATATTAACAGATAAGAGTGTGCAGGGCTAGTTCAATTCTATAAGGGAAGCAATTGATATCGTATAGACATAACCACAAGTATAAACCAAAAGGGATAGCATGGGAGATGGAACATTCAAGAAGTAGCAGATTCCTCATTCAGGCTAAATTGTAAAGGGGATGTCTTCCCTGGGTGTGATATGAGAGCAGAGCCTTCCCCCTCCGTAACGTATTCATGCCAATGGAACCATCGCATAATGGGAGAGGAAGCAGAGGAAGAATAAGGCACACATTCCGTTTCCATGATATAGTGGAAATGAACCTTATGAAATACTTTTAGGGCAGGAGGGACTACCGCTTGTTTCCAGGCCTGGGCCAGGGTTGCCCTAGCTGCTATACAAATGTGTCCCAATACGTATCTTTGGGAGGCTGAAACCTCTAGGGGATACATATGTAGGAGAGCTAAGGTTGGGGATGGGCTTAAGGATAGACACAGCACTTTATTTATCAGCGTAAATACTTCTGCCCAGAAAGTTTGGAGGAGAGGACATGACCAAAAAATATGATACAAATGTCCTATTTCTCCGCAATTTCTCCAACAGAATGGTGAGCAGGAGGGCCAAAATGTGTGCAGTCTGTCCGGGGTCAGGTATAACCTATTCAACAATTTAAAATGCATTTCTGAATGGTTTAAGCAGCGTGACATGCGGAATGTTAATCGATATAACTGCTCCCATTGTGTCTCTGCTATGGGAATATTCAAGTCCCTCTCCCAACGCTTCTGAGCATTAGACTTTTGGTGTGGGACCAATGATATGAGTGTATTGTACCAATAAGTGATATCTTTAGTTGATGTAGGCAATCCTACGCGGGATCGGATAGACTGAACTAGAGAGCTGGGGGGAGTTTGTACAGTGGGTAGACTCTTAAACCAGTGTCTGATTTGGAAGTAGTGAAATAGTTCAGTACTCGGGAGGAAGAATTTGTCCTGCAATTGGGCGAATGAAAGGAAGGCAGTTCCATCTAGTAAGTCTCCAAGGGTATGAGTAAAAGGATTTTTGTTAACCAAGGTTGAGAAACACACCAGCTCACACCACAACACACCGTACAACATGGCTTTTAAGCAATACCAGTTAACAGCATGAACTAACAGCAGCAACAAGCTGAACATAACAGATACACTACCTCCATGTAACAGAAGCAATAACTATCAATACTACTGCAAAAAACAGTCCGCACAGGGACGGGCGCCCAGCATCCTCTACGGACTAGGAGAAAAGGATTTACCAGTAGGTATTAAAATACTATTTTCTCTTACGTCCTAGAGGATGCTGGGGACTCCAAAAGGACCATGGGGTCTATACCAAAGCTCCAGACCGGGCGGGAGAGTGCGGACGACTCTGCAGCACCGATTGAGCAAACATGAGGTCCTCATCAGCCAGGGTATCAAACTTGTAGAACTTAGCGAAAGTGTTTGAACCCGACCATGTAGCTGCTCGGCAAAGTTGAAGCGCCGAGACTCCTCGGGCAGCCGCCCAGGACGAGCCCACCTTTCTGGTAGAATGGGCCTTCACCGATTTCGGCAACGGCAATCCAGCCGCAGAATGAGCATGCCGAATCGTATTACAGATCCAGCGTGCAATAGTCTGCTTGGAAGCAGGAGCCCCAATTTTGTTGGGAGCATATAAGACAAACAGAGCCTCTGATTTCCTAATTTGAGCCGTTCTGGCGACATACATTTTCAAAGCTCTGACTACATCGAGAGATTTTGAAACAGCCAAGACATCTGTAGCCACAGGTACCACAATAGGTTGGTTTATGTGAAACGAAAAAACCACCTTCGGCAGAAATTGTTGACGAGTTCTCAATTCCGCTCTATCTACATGGAAAATCAAATAGGGGCTCTTGTGAGACAAAGCCGCCAACTCCGACACCCGTCTTGCGGACGCCAAGGCCAAAAGCATTACCACCTTCCAAGTGAGAAATTTCAACTCAACCTTATGCAAAGGTTCAAACCAGTGGGACATAAGAAATTGCAACAACACGTCAAGATCCCACGGTGCCACGGGTGGCACAAACGGAGGATGGATGTGCAGTACTCCCTTCACGAAGGTCTGAACCTCTGGAAGGGCGGCCAATTCCTTTTGAAAGAAAATAGATAAAGCCGAAATCTGCACTTTAATGGAACCTAATTTCAGGCCTGCATCCACACCTGCCTGCAAAAAATGGAGGAAACGACCCAGCTGAAACTCCTCCATAGGAGCTTTCTTGGCTTCACACCAAGACACATACTTTCTCCAAATACGGTGATAATGCTTAGCCGTGACCTCCTTTCTAGCCTTTAGTAGAGTGGGGATGACTTCCCCGGGAATACCCTTACGAGCTAGGATTTGGCGTTCAACCTCCACGCCGTCAAACGCAACCGCGGTAAGTCCTGGAAGACGCACGGCCCCTGCAGTAATAGATCCTCTCTGAGAGGAAGAGGCCAGGGGTCTTCTATGAGCAATTCCTGAAGATCCGGATACCAGGCCCACCGTGGCCAATCTGGAACAATGAGTATCGCCTGAACCCTTGTTCTTCTTATGATCCTCAACACTTTTGGAATGAGTGGAAGTGGAGGGAACACATATACCGACTGAAACACCCACGGAGTCACCAGGGTGTCCACTGCGCTGGCTCGAGGGTCCCTTAACCTGGAACAATATCTCTGAAGCTTCTTGTTGAGGCGAGACGCCATCACGTCTATTTGAGGAATTACCCAACGACTTGTCACTTCTGCAAAAACCTCTTGATGAAGACCCAACTCTCCTGGATGGAGATCGTGTCTGCTGAGGAAATCTGCTTCCCAGTTGTCCACGCCCCGGAAGGAAGACCGCTGACAGAGCGCTTACATGCTTTTCCGCCCAGCTGAGAACTTTTGTGGCCTCCGCCATTGCCGCTCTGCTCCTTGTTCCGCCCTGGCAGTTTATGTACGCCACCGCTGTTACGTTGTCCGACTGAATCAGGACAGGTAGACCTCGAAGAAAGTGTTCCGCTTGTAGAAGGCCGTTGTAGATGGCTCTTAATTCCAGTACGTTTATGTGCAGACAAGCTTCCTGGCTTGACCATTTTCCCTGGAAATTTTTTCCCTGTGTGACTGCTCCCCAGCCTCAGAGACTTGCATCCGTGGTCACCATGACCCAATCCTGGATTCCGAACCTGCGTCCCTCTAGGAGGTGAGAACTTTGAAGCCACCACAGGAAAGATATTCTGGTTCTGGAAGATAGACTTATTTTCCGGTGCATGTGCAGGTGAGACCCGGACCACTTGTCCAACAGGTCCCACTGAAATACCCGGGCATGAAACCTGCCAAACGGAATGGCTTCGTAAGCTGCAACCATCTTCCCCAGCACCCGAGTGCATTGATGGATCGACACTCTTGCCGGTTTCAGAATCTCCTTGACCATGGTCTGGATCTCCAGAGCTTTTTCCGTTAGGAGAAACACTCTCTGCAGTTCCGTGTCCAGGATCATGCCCAAGAAAGACAGCCGAGTTGTCGGAATCAACTGTGACTTTGGCATATTTAGAATCCAACCATGTTGTTGCAGAACAGTCAGGGAGAGTGCCACATTTCTTAGCAACTGCTCCTTTGATCTCGCCTTTATCAGGAGATCGTCCAAGTACGGGATAATTGTGACACCCAGCTTGCGTAGGAGTACCATCATTTCCGCCATTACTTTGGTGAAGACCCTCGGGGCCGTGGAAAGACCAAACGGCAGCGTCTGAAATTGGTAATGACAATCCTGAACCGCAAACCTCAGGAAAGCTTGATGTGGAGGATATATTGGGACATGTAAGTAGGCATCTTTTATGTCGACTGACGCCATAAAATCCCCCCTTCCAGACTGGAGATCACTGCTCGAAGAGATTCCATCTTGAACTTGAAAGTTTTCAAATACAGATTGAGGGATTTTAGGTTCAGGATCGGTCTGACCAAGCCATCCGGCTTTGGTACGACAAATATTTAAAAAAAAACCTTCTCCCCGTTGAGACGGGGGTACCATGACAATGACACGCTGCTGACACAACTTTTGTATCGCAGCACGCACTGCTTCCCTTTCTGGGATAGAGACTGGCAAGGCTGATTTGAAAAATCGGGGGGGGGGGGGGGGGGGGGGGGGGGGCACTCCTTGAAACTCCAGTTTGTACCCTTGGGACACTATATCTACCACCCAAGGATCCAGGCCCAAGTGAAACCAGACCTGACTGAAGAGTCGGAGACGCGCCCCCACCGGTACGGACTCCCGTAGAGAAGCCCCAGCGTCATGCGGTGGACTTGGCAGAAGCCGGGGAGGACTACTGGGAGCCTGGCACAGCAGGCAACCTTTTTCCTCTTCCTCTACCTTTAGAGGCAAGGAAGGACGACCCTCTTCCTTTTTTGTATTTATTAGGCCGAAAGGACTGCATCTGATAATGCGACGTCTTTTTCTGTTGTGCAGGAACATACGGAAAAAAGAAAGACTTACCCGCTGTAGCTGTAGACACCAGATCAGCGAGGCCGTCACCAAACAAGACCCTACCTTTATGAGGGAGAGCTTCCATAGCTTTCTTAGAGTCGGCATCAGCATTCCATTGATGAATCCACAGCGCTCTCCTGGCCGAGACCGCCATGGCACTGGCCCTTGATCCCAAGAGGCCAATATCCCTTGCCGCATCCTTTAGGTAAGCTGCAGCGTCACTGATATAACCGAGAGTCAAAAGAATGCTATCCCTATCTAGGGTATCCATGTCAGATGCCAAATTATCTGCCCACTTGCCAATAGCACTACTCACCCATGCTGACGCCACGGCAGGTCTGAGCAGCGCACCCGTAGCGACATAAATGGATTTTAAGGTCGTTTCCTGCTTTCGATCCGCAGGGTCCTTTAGGGCAGCAGTGTCAGGTAACGGAAGCGCCACCTTCTTGGACAATCGTGACAGAGGCTTGTCCACATTGGGAGATGACTCCCACTTTTCCCTGTCGTCAGAGGGGAAAGGATATGCCATTAGAATTCTCTTGGGAATCTGCCACCTTTTGTCAGGAGATTCCCAAGCTTTCTCACAAAGTGTGTTCAGCTCATGAGAGGGGTATACGTCACCTCAGGCTTTTTTCCCTTATACAAACAAACCCTTGTATCAGGAACAGTAGGTACTTCTGAAATATGTAAAACGTCTTTAATTGCCACAATCATGTACTGAATACTCTTAGCCAGTTTCGGATTTAAACTGGCCTCACTATAGTCGACACTGGAATCAGAGTCCGTGTCGGTATCCGCCATCTGGGTAAATGAACGCTTTTGTGACCCTGAGGGGGCCTGTACCTGAGACAAGGCGTCCTCCATGAATTTTCTCCACGTGTGTGTCTGAGAATCAGATTTATCCAGCCTTTTAGTTAATAACGCCACATTTGCATTCAATGTACTCAACATATCCACCCAATCAGCGGTGCCGACAGAGTCACCCCCAGCCTTATCTGCCCCCACTGCAACTTCCTCCGGGGAGGAGCATTCAGCCTCAGACATGTCGACACACACGTACCGACACGCAAACACACACTGGCTATAGGGGACAGACCCACAGGAAAGCCTGTTAGAGAGACACAGAGGGAGTTTTACCAGCTCACACCCCAGCGCCTATCCCGGTACTGAGAGCAAATACACAGTGCCCCAGACCGGTTTGCGCCGTTATTAAAGGGGTAACCGCACCCGTTTTGCTCCGTGTTACTTGTGCAGGAGAGTGGAGATCCGGGCCAGCGTCTCTGTTCCTGTGAAGAGAAAATGGCACTGGTAAGCTGTGAGGGCTAAGCCACGCCCCCTCACCGGCGCGCTGTAGTCCCGCTCAAATTTAAAATATTTATACTGGCGGGAGCTATATTTAGTGCCTAGGCACTTCTAATATATATATATATATATATATATATATATATATATACACTGCTCAAAAAAATAAAGGGAACACTAAAATAACACATCCTAGATCTGAATGAATGAAATATTCTTATTAAATACTTTGTTCTTTACATAGTTGAATGTGCTGACAACAAAATCACACAAAAATAATCAATGGAAATCAAATTTATTAACCCATGGAGGTCTGGATTTGGAGTCACCCTCAAAATTAAAGTGGAAAAACACACTACAGGCTGATCCAGCTTTGATGTAATGTCCTTAAAACAAGTCAAAATGAGGCTCAGTAGTGTGTGTGGCCTCCACGTGCCTGTATGACCTCCCTACAACCCACACAAGTGGCTCAGGTAGTGCAGCTCATCCAGGATGGCACATCAATGCGAGCTGTGGCAAGAAGGTTTGCTGTGTCTGTCAGCGTAGTGTCCAGAGCATGGAGGCGCTACCAGGAGACAGGCCAGTACATCAGGAGACGTGGAGGAGGCCGTAGGAGGGCAACAACCCAGCAGCAGGACCACTACCTCCGCCTTTGTGCAAGGAGGAACAGGAGGAGCACTGCCAGAGCCCTGAAAAGTGACCTCCAGCAAGCCACAAATGTGCATGTGTCTACTCAAACGATCAGAAACAGACTCCATGAGGGTGGTATGAGGGCCCGACGCCCACAGGTGGGGGTTGTGCTTACAGCCCAACACCGTGCAGGACGTTTCGCATTTGCCACAGAACACCAAGATTAGCAAATTCGCCACTGGCACCCTGTGCTCTTCACAGATTAAAGCAGGTTCTCACTGAGCACTGTGACAGACGTGACAGAGTCTGGAGACGCCAAGGAGAACGTTCTGCTGCCTGCAACATCCTCCAGCATGACCGGTTTGGCAGTGGGTCAGTAATTGTGTGGGGTGGCATTTCTTTGGGGAGCAGCACAGCCCTCCATGTGCTCGCCAGAGGTAGCCTGACTGCCATTAGGTACCGAGATGAGATCCTCAGACCCCTTGTGAGACCATATGCTGGTGCAGTTGGCCCTGGGTTCCTTCTAATGCAAGACAATGCTAGACCTCATGTGGCTGGAGTGTGTCAGCAGTTCCTGCAAGATGAAGGCATTGATGCTATGGACTGGCCCGCCCGTTCTCCAGACCTGAATCCAATTGAGCACATCTGGGACATCATGTCTCGCTCCATCCACCAATGCCACGTTGCACCACAGACTGTCCTGGAGTTGGCGGATGCTTTAGCCCAGGTCTGGGAGTAGAACCCTCAGGAGACCATCCGCCACCTCATCAGGAGCATGCCCAGGCATTGTAGGGAGGTCATACAGGCACGAGGAGGCCACAGACACTACTGAGCCTCATTTTGACTTGTTTTAAGGACATTACATCAAAGTTGGATCAGCCTGTAGTGTGTTTTTCCACTTTCATTTTGAGGGTGACTCCAAATCCAGACCTCCATGGGTAAATAAATTTGATTTCCATTGATAATTTTTGTGTGATTTTGTGGTCAGCACATTCAACTATGTAAAGAACAAAGTATTTAATAAGAATATTTCATTCATTCAGATCTAGGATGTGTTATTTTAGTGTTCCCTTTATTTTTTTGAGCAGTGTATATATTCTGGCCAGTGCTGAACTCCAGTAATCATGCTGCCCAGGGCACCCCCCCTGCACCCTGCAATTGCCGCCCAAAGTGTGTGTGGGAGCTTGGCACGCAGCGCGACCGCTGCGCGGTACCTCATTACTGAAGTCTTCTGATCTTCTTTATACCTACCCGGCTTCTTTCTTCTGGCTCTCTGAGGGGGTTGACGGCGCGGCTCCGGGAACAAGCAGCTAGGCGCACCAAATGATCGAACCCTCTGGAGCTAATGGTAACCTCCTGTAGCCTAAGAAGCAAAGCCTTTGAACTCAGAAGTAGTAGGTCTGCTTCTCTCCCCTCACTCCCACGAAGCAGGGAGCCTGTAGCCAGCAGGTCTCCCTGAAAATAAAAAACCTAACAAAGTCTTTTTAGAGAAACTCAGGCGAGCTCCCCTAGTGGGTGTCCAGTCTCTCTGGGCACAGAATCTAACGGAGGTCTGGCGGAGGGGCATAGAGGGAGGAGCCAGTTCACACCCATTCAAAGTCTTATAGTGTGCCCATGTCTCCTGCGGATCCCGTCTATACCCCATGGTCTTTTTGGAGTCCCCAGCATCCTCTAGGACGCAAGAGAAAAATAAGAATTTACTTACCGATAATTCTATTTCTCGTAGTCCGTAGTGGATGCTGGGACTTCCGTAAGGACCATGGGGAATAGCGGCTCCGCAGGAGACTGGGCACAAAAGTAAAAGCTTTAGACTAGCTGGTGTGCACTGGCTCCTCCCCCTATGACCCTCCTCCAAGCCTCAGTTAGGATACTGTGCCCGGACGAGCGTACATAATAAGGAAGGATTTTGAATCCCGGGTAAGACTCATACCAGCCACACCAATCACACCGTACAACCTGTGATCTGAACCCAGTTAACAGTATGATAAACGTAGGAGCCTCTGAAAAGATGGCTCACAACAATAAACAACCCAATTTTTTTGTAACAATAACTATATACAAGTATTGCAGACAATCCGCACTTGGGATGGGCGCCCAGCATCCACTACGGACTACGAGAAATAGAATTATCGGTAAGTAAATTCTTATTTTCTCTGACGTCCTAGTGGATGCTGGGACTTCCGTAAGGACCATGGGGATTATACCAAAGCTCCCAAACGGGCGGGAGAGTGCGGATGACTCTGCAGCACCGAATGAGAGAACTCCAGGTCCTCCTCAGCCAGGGTATCAAATTTGTAGAATTTAGCAAACGTGTTTGCCCCTGACCAAGTAGCTGCTCGGCAAAGTTGTAAAGCCGAGACCCCTCGGGCAGCCGCCCAAGATGAGCCCACCTTCCTTGTGGAATGGGCTTTAACAGATTTTGGCTGTGGCAGGCCTGCCACAGAATGTGCAAGCTGAATTGTATTACAAATCCAATGAGCAATCGTCTGCTTAGAAGCAGGAGCACCCAGCTTGTTGGGTGCATACAGTATAAACAGCGAGTCAGATTTTCTGACTCCAGCCGTCCTGGAAACATATATTTTCAGGGCCCTGACTACGTCCAGCAACTTGGAGTCCTCCAAGTCCCTAGTAGCCGCAGGTACCACAATAGGTTGGTTCATGTGAAACGCTGAAACCACCTTATGGAGAAATTGAGGACGAGTCCTTAATTCCGCCCTATCCGAATGAAATATCAGGTAAGGGCTTTTATAGGATAAAGCCGCCAATTCTGATACGCGCCTGGCTGAAGCCAGGGCTAACAGCATTACCACTTTCCATGTGAGATATTTTAAATCCACTGTGGCAAGTGGTTCGAACCAATGTGATTTTAGGAATCCCAAAACCACATTGAGATCCCAGGGTGCCACTGGAGGCACAAAGGGAGGCTGTATATGCAGTACCCCCTTTACAAAAGTCTGGACTTCAGGAACTGAAGCCAGTTCCTTCTGGAAGAAGATCGACAGGGCCGAAATTTGAACCTTAATGGATCCTAATTTTAGGCCCATAGACAATCCTGCTTGCAGGAAATGTAGGAATCGACCCAGTTGAATTTCCTCCGTCGGGCCTTACTGGCCTCGCACCACGCAACATATTTTCGCCAATTGCGGTGATAATGTTTTTGCGGTTACATCCTTCCTGGCTTTAGATCAGGATATGGATGACTTCATCCGGAATGCCTTTTTTCCTTCAGGATCCGGTGTTCAACCGGGATGCCGTCAAACGCAGCCGCGGTAAGTCTTGGAACAGACAGGGTCCTTGCTGGAGCAGGTCCCTTCTTAGAGTTAGAGGCCACAGATCCTCCGTGAGCATCTCTTGAAGTTCCGGTTACCAAGTCCTTCTTGGCCAATCCGGAGCCACGAATATAGTGCTTTCTCCTCTCCATCTTATCAATCTCAGTACCTTGGGTATGAGAGGCAGAGGAGGGAACACATACACTGACTGGTACACCCACGGTGTTACCAGAGCGTCTACAACTATTGCCTGAGGGTCTCTTGACCTGGCGCAATACCTGTCGAGTTTTTTAATCATGTGGACGACTTCTGGGTGAAGTCCCCACTCTCCCGGGTGGAGGTCGTGCTGAGGAAGTCTGCTTCCCAGTTGTCCACTCCCGGAATGAATACTGTTGACAGTGCTATCACATGATTTTCCGCCCAGCGAAGAATCCCTGCAGCTTCTGCCATTGCCCTCCTGCTTCTTGTGCCACCCTGTCTGTTTACGTGGGTGACTGCCATGATGTTGTCCGACTGGATCAACACCGGCTGACCTTGAAGCAGAGGTCTTGCTAAGCTTAGAGCATTGTAAATGGCCCTTAGCTTCAGGATATTTATGTGAAGTGATGTATCCAGGCTTGACCCTAAGCCCTGGATATTTCTTCCCTGTGTGACTGCTCCCCAGCCTCGCAGGCTGGCATCCGTGGTCACCAGGACCCAGTCCTGAATGCCGAATCTGCGGCCCTCTAGAAGATGAGCACTCTGCAACCACCACAGGATGGATACCCTTGTCCTTGGTGACAGGGTTATCCGCTGATGCATCTGAAAATGCGACCCGGACCATTTGTCCAGTAGGTTCCACTGGAAAGTTCTTGCGTGGAATCTAACGAATGGGATTGCTTCGTAGGAAGCCACCATTTTTACCCAGAACCCTTGTGCATTGATGCACTGAGACTTAGGAGGTTCCTGACTAGCTCGGATAACTCCCTGGCTTTCTCTTCCGGGAGAAACACCTTTTTTCTGGACTGTGTCCAGGATCATCCCTAGGAAACAGAAGACAAGTCGTCGGAACCAGCTGCGATTTTGGAATATTGAGAATTCAATCGTGCTGCCGCAACACTACCTGAGATAGTGCTACACCGACTTCCAACTGTTCCCTGGATCTTACCCTTATCAGGGAATCGTCCAAGTAAGGGATAACTAAAATTCCCTTCCTTCGAAGGGATATCATTTCGGCCATTACCTTGGTAAAGACCCGGGGTGCCGTGGACCATCCCTACGGCAGCGTCTGAACCGATAGTGACAGTTCTGTACCATAACCTGAGGTACCCTTGGTGAGAAGGGTAAATTTTGACATGAAGGTAAGCATCCTTGATGTCCCGAGACATCATGTAGTCCCCTTCTTCCAGGTTCGCAATCACTGCTCTGAGTGACTCAATCTTGAATTTGAACCTCTGTATGTAAGTGTTCAAAGATTTTTGATTTTAGATTTAGAATCGGTCTCACCGAGCCGTCTGGCTTCGGTACCACAATAGTGTGGAATAATACCCCGTTCCCTGTTGCAGGAGGGGTACCTTGATTATCACCTGCTGGGAATACAGCTTGTGAATGGCTTCCAAAACTGTCTCCCTGTCAGAGGGAGACGTCGGTAAAGCCGACTTTTGGAAACGGCGAGGGGGAGACGTCTCGAATTCCAATATGTACCCCTGAGATATTACCTGAAGGATCCAGGGGTCTACTTGCGAGTGAGCCACTGCGCACTGAAATTCATTGAGAACGGGCCCCCACCGTGCCTGAGCTTGTAAGGCCCTATCGTCATACTGAGGGCTTGGCAGAGGCGGGAAAGGGTTTCTGTTCCTGGGAACTGGCTAATCTCTTCAGCCTTTTTCCTCTCCCTCTGTCACGAGCAGAAAAGAGGAACCTTTTGTCCGCTTGCCAACAAAGGACTGCGCCTGATAATACGGCGTCTTATTTTGAGAGGCGACCTGGGGTACAAACGTGGATTTCCCAGTTGTTGCCGTAGCCACCAGGTCTAAAAGACCGACCCCAAATGTCCCCTTTCAAAGGCAATACTTCCAAATGCCGTTTGGAATCCGCATCACCTGACCATTTTACTGGTAGAATTGGACAACGCACTTATACTTGATGCCAGTCGGCAAATATTCCGCTGTGCATCATGCATATATAGAAATGCATCTTTTAAATGCTCTATAGGCAATAATATACTATCCTTATCTAGGATATCAATATTTCCAGTCAGGGAATCCGACCATGCCAACCCAGCACTGCACCTCCAGGCTGAGGCGATTGCTGGTCGCAGTATAACACCAGTATGTGTGTGAATACATTTTTGGATACCCTCCTGCTTTCTATCAGCAGGATCCTTAAGGGCGGCCATCTCATGAGAGGGTAGAGCCCTTGTTCTTACAAGCGTGTGAGCGCCTTATACCCCCTAGGGGGTGTTTCCCAACGCACCCTAACCTCTGGCGGGAAAGGGTATACAGCCAATACTTTTTAAGAAATTATCATTTGTTATCGGGGGGAAACCCACGCATCATCACACACCTCATTTTATTTCTCAGATTCAGGAAAACTACAGGTAGTTTTTTCCTCACCGAACATAATACCCCTTTTTGGTGGTACTCGTATTATCAGAAATGTATAAAACATTTTCCATTGTCTCAATCATGTAACGTGTGGCCCTACTGGAAATCACGGTTGTCTCTTCACCGTCGACACAGGAGTCAGTATCCGTGTCGGCGTCTGTATCTGCCATCTGAGGTAACGGGCGCTTTAGAGCCCCTGACAGCCTATGAGACGTCTGGACAGGCACAAGCTGAGTAGCCGGCTGTCTCATGTCAACCACTGTTTTTGTTATACAGAGCTGACACTGTCACGTAATTTTCAACAGTACATCCACTCAGGTGTCGACCCCCTAGGGGGTGACATCACTGTTACAGACACTCTGCTCCGTCTCCACATCATTTTTCTCCTCATACATGTCGACACAAACGTACCGACACACAGCACACACACAGGGAATGCTCTGATAGAGGACAGGACCCCACGAGCCCTTTGGGGAGACAGAGGGAGAGTTTTCCAGCACACACCAGAGCGCTATATATATACAGGGATAACCTTATATAAGTGTTTCTCCCTTTATAGCTGCTGTTTTATATTTGCTGCCAATAGTGCCCCCCCCCCTCTCTTGTTTTACCCTGATTCTTGTAGCAGGACTGCAGGGGAGAGTCAGGGAGCCGTCCTTCCAGCGGAGCTGTGAAAGAAAATGGCGCTTGTGTGCTGAGGAGAAAGGCTCCGCCCCCTTCACGGCGGCCTTTTCTCCCGCTTTTTTCAGGAAAACTGGCAGGGGTTAAATGCATCCATATAGCCCAGGAGCTATATGTGATGCATTTCTTTAGCCATATAAGGTTTTTATAGTGTTTTATTGCGTCTCAGGGCGCTCCCCCCCAGCGCCCTGCACCCTCAGTGACCGGAGTGTGAAGTGTGCTGAGAGCAATGGCGCACAGCTGCAGTGCTGTGCGCTACCTTATTTGAAGACAGGAACGTCTTCTGCCGCCGCTTTCTCCGGACCTCTTCGCTCTTCTGGCTCTGTAAGGGGGCCGGCGGCGCGGCTCCGGGACCCATCCAGGCTGAACCTGTGATCGTCCCTCTGGAGCTAATGTCCAGTAGCCAAGAAGCCCAATCCACTCTGCACGCAGGTGAGTTCGCTTCTTCTCCCCTTATTCCCACGATGCAGTGAGCCTGTTGCCAGCAGGACTCACTGAAAATAAAAAACCTATTTAAACTTTTACTTCTAAGCAGCTCAGGAGAGCCACCTAGCCTGCACCCTTCTCGTTCGGGCACAAAAATCTAACTGAGGCTTGGAGGAGGGTCATAGGGGGAGGAGCCAGTGCACACCAGCTAGTCTAAAGATTTTACTTTTGTGCCCAGTCTCCCGCTATTCCCCATGGTCCTTACGGAAGTCCCAGCATCCACTAGGACGTCAGAGAAATAAGATTTTACTTACCGGTAAATCTATTTCTCGTAGTCCGTAGTGGATGCTGGGGACTCCGTAAGGACCATGGGGAATAGACAGGAGACATGGGCACTTTAAGAAAGAATTTAGGTTCTGGTGTGCACTGGCTCCTCCCTCTATGCCCCTCCTCCAGACCTCAGTTAGAGAAACTGTGCCCAGAAGAGCTGACAGTACAAGGAAAGGATTTTGGTAATCCAGGGCAAGATTCATACCAGCCACACCAATCACACCGTATAACATGTGAAAACAACCAGTTAACAGCATGACAAACGACAGAGCATCAGGTCAAACCCTGATGCAACCATAACATAACCCTTATTGAAGTAATAACTATATACAAGCATTGCAGAAGAAGTCCGCACTTGGGACGGGCGCCCAGCATCCACTACGGACTACGAGAAATAGATTTACCGGTAAGTAAAATCTTATTTTCTCTAACATCCTAGTGGATGCTGGGGTCTCCGTAAGGACCATGGGGATTATACCAAAGCTCCCAAACGGGCGGGAGAGTGCGGATGACTCTGCAGCACCGATTGAGCAAACAAGAGGTCCTCCTCAGCCAGGGTATCAAACTTGTAGAATTTTGCAAAAGTGTTTGAACCTGACCAAGTAGCCGCTCGGCAAAGTTGTAATGCCGAGACCCCTCGGGCAGCCGCCCAAGAAGAGCCCACCTTCCTAGTGGAATGGGCCTTAACTGATTTTGGCAGCGGCAATCCAGTCGCAGAATGAGCCTGCTGAATCGTGTTACAGATCCAGCGAGCAATAGTTTGCTTTGAAGCAGGAGCACCAAGCTTGTTGGATGCATACATGATAAACAACGACTCTGTTTTCCTGACCCTAGCCGTTCTGGCTACATAAACCTTCAAAGCCCTGACCACATCAAGCAACTCGGAATCCTCCAAGTCAGTAGTAGCCACAGGCACCACAATAGGTTGGTTTATATGAAAAGATGAAACCACTTTCGTCAGAAATTGTGGACGAGTCCGCAATTCTGCTCTATCCACATGGAAAACCAGATAGGGGCTTTTATGTGACAAAGCCGCCAACTCTGACACACGCCTAGCCGAAGCCAAGGCTAATAGCATGACCACCTTCCACGTGAGATATTTCAACTCCACCGTTTTAAGTGGTTCAAACCAGTGGGATTTCAGGAAACTCAACACCACGTTAAGATCCCAAGGTGCCACTTGAGGCACAAAAGGAGGCTGAATATGCAGCACTCCCTTTACAAACGCCTGAACTTCAGGTAGAGAAGCTAACTCCTTTTGAAAGAAAATGGATAAGGCCGAAATCTGGACCTTAATGGAACCCAATTTTAGGCCCAAATTCACTCCGGACTGTAGGAAGTGAAGGAAACGGCCCAGCTGGAATTCCTCCGTAGGAGCATTCCTGGCCTCACACCAAGCAACATATTTTCGTCATATACGGAGATAATGTTGAGCTGTCACGTCCTTCCTAGCCTTTATCAGCGTAGGAATGACCTAATCTGGAATGCCTTTCTCTGCTAGGATCCGGCATTCAACCGCCATGCCGTCAAACGCAGCCGCGGTAAGTCTTGGAACAGACAGGGCCCCTGTTGCAACAAGTCCTGTCTTAGGGAAAGAGACCACGGGTCCTCTGTGAGCATTTCTTGCAGATCTGGATACCAAGTCCTTCGTGGCCAATCTGGAACAATGAGGATTGTTCTCACTCCTCTTTTTCTTATTATCCTCAGCACCTTGGGTATGAGGAAGAGGAGGAAATACATAGACCGACTGGAACACCCACGGTGTGATCAGGGCGTCCACAGCTATCGCCTGAGGGTCTCTTGACCTGGCGCAATACCTCTGTAGCTTTTTGTTGAGGCGGGATGTCATCATGTCCACCTGTGGCAGTTCCCACCGACTTGTAATCTGTGCGAAGACTTCCTGATGAAGTCCCCACTCTACCGGGTGGAGGTCGTGTCTGCTGAGGAAGTCTGATTCCCAGTTGTCCACTCCCGGGATGAACACTGCTGACAGTGCGCTTACGTGATTCTCCGCCCAGCGAAAAATTCTGGTGGCTTCCGCCATCGCCACCCTGCTCCTTGTGCCGCCTTGTCGGTTTACATGAGTCACTGCGGTGATGTTGTCTGACTGAATCAGAACCGGTTGGTCGCGAAGCAGGGTCTCCGTTTGACGTAGGGCGTTGTATATGGCCCTTAGTTCCAGGATGTTGATGTGAAGGCAAGTCTCTTGACTTGACCACAGACCTTGGAAATTTCTTCCCTGTGTGACTGCTCCCCAACCTCGGAGGCTTGCGTCCGTGGTCACCAGGACCCAGTCCTGAATGCCGAATCTGCGGCCCTCGAAAAGGTGAGCGCTCTGCAGCCACCACAGGAGTGACACCCTGGCCCTGGGGGATACAGTGATTAACTGATGCATCTGAAGATGTGATCCGGACCACTTGTCCAGTAAGTCCCATTGAAAGGTCCTCGCATGGAACCTGCTGAAGGGAATGGCCTCGTATGATGCCACCATCTTTCCCAGGACTCGAGTGCAGTTATGTACTGACACCTGTTTTGGTTTTAATAGGTTCCTGACCAGTGTCATGAGTTCCTGAGCTTTCTCTATCGGGAGATCAACTTTTTTTTGGTCTGTGTCTAGAATCATGCCCAGGAAAGACAGACGAGTCGTAGGAATCAACTGTGACTTTAGAATATTCAGAACCCAGCCGTGTTGCCGTAACACTTCCAGAGAAAGTGCGACGCTGTTCAGCAACTGCTCTATTGATCTCACTTTTATGAGGAGATCGTCCAAGTACGGGATAATGGTGACCCCTTGCTTCCGCAGGAGTACCATCATTTCCGCCATTACCTTGGTAAATATTCTCGGTGCCGTGGAGAAACCAAACGGCAACGTCTGAAATTGGTAATGACAATCCTGTACCACAAATCTGAGGTACGCCTGATGAGGTGGATAAATGGGGAGATGAAGGTATGCATCCTTTATGTCCAGAGACACCATAAAATCCCCCCCTTCCAGGCTTGCGATGACCGCTCTCAGCGAATCCATCTTGAACTTGAACCTTTTCAGGTATATGTTCAGGGATTTTAAATTCAATATGGGTCTGACCGAACCGTCCGGTTTCGGGACTGCAAACATGGTCGAATAATAACCCCTTCCCTGTTGAAGGAGGGGAACCTTGACCACCACCTGTTGAAGATACAATTTGTGAATTTCAGTTAAAACTATTTCCCTCTCGTGGGGGGAAGCTGGTAGGGCCGATTTGAGGTATCGGTGAGGGGGCATCTCTTCGAATTCCAGCTTGTATCCCTGAGACACAATTTCTATCGCCCAGGGATCCACCTGGGAGTGAACCTACTTGTGGCTGAAATTTCGAAGACGTGCCCCCACCGGGCCTAGCTCCGCCTGTGGAGCCCCAGCGTCATGCGGTGGATTTTGTAGAGGCCGGGGAGGACTTCTGTTCCTGGGAACTAGCTGTGTTGTGCAGCTTCTTACCTCTGCCCCTGCCTCTGGCAAGAAAGGACGCACCTCGGACTTTCTTGTTTCTTTGTGATCGAAAGGACTGCATTTGATAATACGGTGCTCTCTTAGGCTGTTAGGGAATAAAAGGCCAAAAATTTTACTTTCCAGCTGTAGCTGTGGAGACCAGGTCCGAGAGACCCTCCCCAAACAATTCCACACCCTTGTAAGGGAAAACCTCCATATGCCTTTTTGAGTCGGCATCACCTGTCCATTGCCGAGTCCACAGGACCCTTCTGGCAGAAATCGACATAGCATTTATTCTAGAACCCAGTAGACTAATGTCTCTTTGAGCATCTCTCATATATAGGACAGCGTCTTTAATATGCCCCATGGTCAACAATATAGTATCCTTGTCTAAGGTATCAATTTCCTCAGATAAGGTATCCGTCCATGCTGCTACAGCACTACACACCCAGGCCGACGCGATTGCAGGCCTCAGTAAGGTACCTGAATGTGTATAAATGGACTTCAGGGTAACCTCCTGTTTACGATCCGCAGCATCTTTGAGGGTGGCCGTATCCTGTGACGGCAGGGTTACCTTCTTGGATAAGCGTGTTAAAGCTTTGTCCACCCTAGGGGAGGATTCCCATCGTAACCTGTCCGTTGGCGGGAAAGGATACGCCATAAGAATCCTTTTGGAAATCTGCAGTTTTTTATCTGGAGATTCCCAAGCCTTTTCACATAACTCATTTAGCTCGTGTGAGGGGGGAAAGGTTACCTCCGGCTTCTTTTCCCCATACATATGCACCCTCTTGTCAGGGACTGGGGTTTCCTCTGTGATGTGCAACACATCCTTAATTGCTATAATCATATAACGGCTGGATTTAGCCAATTTTGGCTGTAACTTTGCATCATCGTAATCGACACTGGAGTCAGAATCCATGTCGGTATCTGTGTCAACAGTTTGGTATAGTGGGCGCTTCTGAGACCTTGACGGCCTCTGCGACATAGGATCAGGCACGGGTTGGGACCCTGACTGTCCCGAGGCTTCAGCTTTTTCTAACTTTTTATGCAAGGAATTAACATTATCATTTAAAACCTTCCACATATCCATCCAATCAGGTGTCGGCGCCGTCGGCAGAGACACCACATTCATTTGCTCCCGCTCTGCTTCCACATAGCCTTTCTCATCAGACATGTCGACACAAGCGTACCGACACACCACACACACAGGGAATGCCCTCTCTGAAGACAGTTCCCCCACAAGGCCCTTTGGAGAGATAGAGAGAGAGTATGCCAGCACACACCCCAGCGCTATAAACCCAGGAATAACACAGTAACTTAATGTTAACCCAGTAGCTGCTGTTTATATTGCTTTTTGCGCCTAATTATGTGCCCCCCCTCTCTTTTTATCCTCTTCTACCGTGTATCTGCAGGGGAGCTTCCTCTCAGCGGAGCTGTGGAGAAAAAATGGCGCTGGTGAGTGCTGAGGAAGAAGCCCCGCCCCCTCGGCGGTGGGCTTCTGTTCCGCTTAAATATGCAATTTCTCTGACGTCCTAAGTGGATGCTGGGACTCCGTAAGGACCATGGGGAATAGCGGCTCCGCAGGAGACTGGGCACAACTAAAGAAAGCTTTAGGACTACCTGGTGTGCACTGGCTCCTCCCTCTATGACCCTCCTCCAGACCTCAGTTAGAATCTTGTGCCCGGCTGAGCTGGATGCACACTAGGGGCTCTCCTGAGCTCCTAGAAAAAGAAAGTTTAATTTAGGTTTTTTATTTTCAGTGAGCTCTGCTGGCAACAGACTCACTGCTACGAGGGACTAAGGGGAGAAGAAGCGAACCTACCTGCTTGCAGCTAGCTTGGGCTTCTTAGGCTACTGGACACCATTAGCTCCAGAGGGATCGAACACAGGGCCTGACCTCGATCGTCCGGTCCCGGAGCCGCGCCGCCGTCCCCCTTACAGAGCCAGAAGCAAGAAGATGGTCCTGAAAATCGGCGGCAGAAGACTTCGGTCTTCAACAAGGTAGCGCACAGCACTGCAGCTGTGCGCCATTGCTCCTCATGCACACCTCACACTCCGGTCACTGATGGGTGCAGGGCGCTGGGGGGGGGGGGGGGGCACCCTGAGCAGCAATATTAACACCTTGGCTGGCAAAAAAAAATAAGATTTTACTTACCGATAAATCTATTTCTCGGAGTCCGTAGTGGATGCTGGGGTTCCTGAAAGGACCATGGGGAATAGCGGCTCCGCAGGAGACAGGGCACAAAAAGTAAAGCTTTTCCAGGTCAGGTGGTGTGCACTGGCTCCTCCCCCTATGACCCTCCTCCAGACTCCAGTTAGGTACTGTGCCCGGACGAGCGTACACAATAAGGAAGGATTTTGAATCCCGGGTAAGACTCATACCAGCCACACCAATCACACCGTACAACTTGTGATCTAAACCCAGTTAACAGTATGATAACAGCGGAGCCTCTGAAAGATGGCTTCCTTCAACAATAACCCGAATTTGTTAACAATAACTATGTACAATTATTGCAGATAATCCGCACTTGGGATGGGCGCCCAGCATCCACTACGGACTCCGAGAAATAGATTTATCGGTAAGTAAAATCTTATTTTCTCTATCGTCCTAGTGGATGCTGGGGTTCCTGAAAGGACCATGGGGATTATACCAAAGCTCCCAAACGGGCGGGAGAGTGCGGATGACTCTGCAGCACCGAATGAGAGAACTCCAGGTCCTCCATAGCCAGAGTATCAAATTTGTAAAATTTTACAAACGTGTTCTCCCCTGACCACGTAGCTGCTCGGCAAAGTTGTAATGCCGAGACCCCTCGGGCAGCCGCCCAAGATGAGCCCACCTTCCTTGTGGAGTGGGCCTTTACAGATTTAGGCTGTGGCAGGCCTGCCACAGAATGTGCAAGTTGGATTGTGCTACAGATCCAACGAGCAATCGTCTGCTTAGACGCAGGAGCACCCATCTTGTTGGGTGCATACAATATAAACAACGAGTCAGATTTTCTGACTCCAGCTGTCCTTGCAATATATATTTTTAATGCTCTGACAACGTCCAGTAACTTGGAGTCCTCCAAGTCACTTGTAGCCGCAGGCACTACAATAGGCTGGTTCAGATGAAATGCTGACACCACCTTAGGGAGAAAATGCGGACGAGTCCGCAGTTCTGCCCTGTCCGAATGGAAAATCAGATATGGGCTTTTGTAAGATAAAGCTGCCAGTTCTGACACTCTCCTGGCCGAAGCCAGGGCTAGAAGCATGGTCACTTTCCATGTGAGATATTTCAAATCCACCTTTTTTAGTGGTTCAAACCAATGAGATTTTAGAAAGTCCAAAACCACATTGAGATCCCACGGTGCCACTGGAGGCACCACAGGAGGCTGTATATGCAGCACTCCCTTAACAAAGGTCTGGACTTCAGGGACTGAAGCCAATTCTTTTTGAAAGAAAATCGACAGGGCCGAAATTTGAACCTTAATAGATCCCAATTTGAGACCCATAGACAATCCTGATTGCAGGAAATGTAGGAATCGACCCAGTTGAAATTCCTCCGTCGGAGCACTCCGATCTTCGCACCACGCAACATATTTTCGCCAAATTCGGTGATAATGTTGCACGGTTACTTCCTTCCTTGCTTTAATCAAAGTAGGAATGACTTCTTCCGGCATGCCTTTTTCCTTTAGGATCCGGCGTTCAACCGCCATGCCGTCAAACGCAGCCGCGGTAAGTCTTGAAACAGACAGGGACCCTGCTGAAGCAAGTCCCTCCTTAGAGGTAGAGGCCACGGATCTTCCGTGATCATCTCTTGAAGTTCCGGGTACCAAGTCCTTCTTGGCCAATCCGGAACCACTAGTATCGTTCTTACGCCTCTTTGCCGTATAATTCTCAATACTTTTGGTATGAGAGGCAGAGGAGGAAACACATACACCGACTGGTACACCCAAGGCGTTACCAGCGCGTCCACAGCTATTGCCTGCGGATCTCTTGACCTGGCGCAATACCTGTCCAGTTTTTTGTTGAGGCGAGACGCCATCATGTCCACCATTGGTCTTTCCCAACGGGTTACCAGCATGTGGAAGACTTCTGGATGAAGTCCCCACTCTCCCGGGTGAAGATCGTGTCTGCTGAGGAAGTCTGCTTCCCAGTTGTCCACTCCCGGGATGAACACTGCTGACAGTGCTATCACATGATTCTCTGCCCAGCGAAGAATCCTTGCAGCTTCTGCCATTGCACTCCTGCTTCTTGTGCCGCCCTGTCTGTTCACATGGGCGACTGCCGTGATGTTGTCCGACTGGATCAACACCGGTTTTCCCTGAAGCAGAGGTTCTGCCTGGCTTAGAGCATTGTAGATTGCTCTTAGTTCCAGAATGTTTATGTGAAGAGACGTTTCCAGGCTCGTCCATACTCCCTGGAAGTTTCTTCCTTGTGTGACTGCTCCCCAGCCTCTCAGGCTGGCGTCCGTGGTCACCAGGATCCAATCCTGTATGCCGAATCTGCGGCCCTCCAATAGATGAGCACTCTGCAACCACCACAGAAGAGACACCCTTGTCCTTGGAGACAGGGTTATCCGCAGGTGCATCTGAAGATGCGACCCTGACCATTTGTCCAACAGATCCCTTTGGAAAATTCTTGCGTGGAATCTGCCGAATGGAATTGCTTCGTAAGAAGCCATCATTTTTCCCAGGACTCTTGTGCATTGATGTACAGACACCTTTCCTGGTTTTAGGAGGCTCCTGACAAGCTCGGATAACTCCTTGGCTTTTTCCTCCGGGAGAAAAACCTTTTTCTGAACCGTGTCCAGAATCATCCCTAGGAACAGCAGACGAGTTGTCGGCATTAACTGGGATTTTGGAATATTCAGAATCCACCCGTGCTGTTTTAGCACTTCTTGAGACAGTGCTAATCCCATCTCTAGCTGTTCTCTGGACCTTGCTCTTATTAGGAGATCGTCCAAGTATGGGATAATTAATATGCCTTTTCTTCGAAGAAGAATCATCATCTCGGCCATTACCTTTGTAAAGACCCGAGGTGCCGTGGACAATCCGAACGGCAGCGTCTGAAACTGATAGTGACAGTTTTGTACAACGAACCTGAGGTACCCCTGGTGTGAGGGGTAAATTGGAACGTGGAGATACGCATCCTTGATGTCCAAGGATACCATAAAATCCCCCTCTTCCAGGTTCGCTATCACTGCTCTGAGTGACTCCATTTTGAACTTGAACTTCTTTATGTACAGGTTCAAGGACTTCAGATTTAGAATAGGCCTTACCGAGCCATCCGGCTTCGGTACCACAAAAAGAGTGGAATAATACCCCTTCCCTTGTTGTAGAAGAGGTACCTTGACTATCACCTGCTGAGAGTACAGCTTGTGAATGGCTTCCAAAACCGTCTCCCTTTCGGAGGGGGACGTTGGTAAAGCAGACTTCAGGAAACGGCGAGGTGGATCTGTCTCTAATTCCAACCTGTACCCCTGAGATATTATCTGCAGGATCCAGGGATCTACTTGCGAGTGAGCCCACTGCGCGCTGTAATTTTTGAGACGACCGCCCACCGTCCCCGAGTCCGCTTGAGAAGCCCCAGCGTCATGCTGAGGCTTTTGTAGAAGCCGGGGAGGGCTTCTGTTCCTGGGAAGGAGCTGCCTGTTGCTGTCTCTTCCCTCGACCTCTGCCTCGTGGCAGATATGAATAGCCCTTTGCTCTCTTATTTTTAAAGGAACGAAAGGGCTGCGGTTGAAAAGTCGGTGCCTTTTTCTGTTGGGGAGTGACTTGAGGTAGAAAGGTGGATTTCCCGGCTGTAGCCGTGGCCACCAAATCTGATAGACCGACTCCAAATAACTCCTCCCCTTTATACGGCAAAACTTCCATATGCCGTTTTGAATCCGCATCGCCTGTCCACTGTCGCGTCCATAAAGCTCTTCTGGCCGAAATGGACATAGCACTTACCCGTGATGCCAGTGTGCAGATATCCCTCTGTGCATCACGCATATAAAGAAATGCATCCTTTATTTGTTCTAACGACAGTAAAATATTGTCCCTGTCCAGGGTATCAATATTTTCAATCAGGGACTCTGACCAAACTACCCCAGCACTGCACATCCAGGCAGTCGCTATAGCTGGTCGTAGTATAACACCTGCATGTGTGTATATACTTTTTTGGATATTTTCCATCCTCCTATCTGATGGATCTTTAAGTGCGGCCGTCTCAGGAGAGGGTAACGCCACTTGTTTAGATAAGCGTGTTAGCGCCTTGTCCACCCTAGGAGATGTTTCCCAGCGCTCCCTAACCTCTGGCGGGAAAGGGTATAATGCCAATAATTTCTTTGAAATTATCAGCTTTTTATCAGGAGCAACCCACGCTTCATTACACACGTCATTTAATTCTTCTGATTCAGGAAAAACTATAGGTAGTTTTTTCACACCCCACATAATACCCTGTTTAGTGGTACCTGTAGTATCAGCTAAATGTAACGCCTCCTTCATTGCCAAAATCATATAACGTGTGGCCCTACTGGAAAATACGGTTGATTCGTCACCGTCACCACTGGAGTCAGTGCCTGTGTCTGGGTCTGTGTCGACCGACTGAGGCAAAGGGCGTTTTACAGCCCCTGACGGTGTTTGAGTCGCCTGGACAGGCACTAATTGATTGTCCGGCCGTCTCATGTCGTCAAACGACTGCTTTAGCGTGTTGACACTATCCCGTAGTTCCATAAATAAAGGCATCCATTCTGGTGTCGACTCCCTAGGGGGTGACATCCTCATATTTGGCAATTGCTCCGCCTCCACACCAATATCGTCCTCATACATGTCGACACACACGTACCGACACACAGCAGACACACAGGGAATGCTCCTAACGAAGACAGGACCCACTAGCCCTTTGGGGAGACAGAGGGAGAGTTTGCCAGCACACACCAAAAAGCGCTATATATAACAGGGATAGCCTTATAATAAGTGCTCCCTTATAGCTGCTTTATATATATATAAAAATATCGCCATAAATTTGCCCCCCCTCTCTGTTTTACCCTGTTTCTGTAGTGCAGTGCAGGGGAGAGACCTGGGAGCCGTCCTGACCAGCGGAGCTGTGAGAGGAAATGGCGCCGTGTGCTGAGGAGATAGGCCCCGCCCCTTTTCCGGCGGGCTCGTCTCCCGCTATTTAGTGAATCCAGGCAGGGGTTAAATATCTCCATATAGCCTCTGGGGGCTATATGTGAGGTATTTTTAGCCTTTATATAGGTTACATTTGCCTCCCAGGGCGCCCCCCCCCAGCGCCCTGCACCCTCAGTGACTGCGTGTGAAGTGTGCTGAGAGGAAAATGGCGCACAGCTGCAGTGCTGTGCGCTACCTTTAGAAGACTGCAGGAGTCTTCAGCCGCCGATTTTGGACCTCTTCTGACTTCAGCATCTGCAAGGGGGCCGGCGGCGCGGCTCCGGTGACCATCCAGGCTGTACCTGTGATCGTCCCTCTGGAGCTGATGTCCAGTAGCCAAGAAGCCAATCCATCCTGCACGCAGGTGAGTTCACTTCTTCTCCCCTCAGTCCCTCGTTGCAGTGATCCTGTTGCCAGCAGGACTCACTGTAAAATAAAAAACCTAAGCTAAACTTTTTCTAAGCAGCTCTTTAGGAGAGCCACCTAGATTGCACCCTTCTCGGCCGGGCACAAAAATCTAACAGGAGTCTGGAGGAGGGTCATAGGGGGAGGAGCCAGTGCACACCACCTGACCTGGAAAAGCTTTACTTTTTGTGCCCTGTCTCCTGCGGAGCCGCTATTCCCCATGGTCCTTTCAGGAACCCCAGCATCCACTAGGACGATAGAGAAATCACAATATATAGTCCTAGAGGCTATATATGTGATAAATACCCCTGCCAGAGATCCATAAAAAAGCGGGAGAAGTCCGCCGAAAAAGGGGCAGGGCTATCTCCCTCAGCACACTGGCGCCATTTTCCCCTCACAGCTCCGCTGGAAGGATCGCTCCCAGGCTCTCCCCTGCAGTTTCAAGACTACAAAGGGTAAAAAAGAGAGGGGGGGCACTAAATTTAGGCGCAGCAGTATATATATAAGCAGCTATAAGGGAAAATCACTCAGTTATAGTGTTCATCCCTGTGTTATATAGCGCTCTGGTGTGTGCTGGCATACTCTCTCTCTGTCTCCCCAAAGGGCTTTGTGGGGTCCTGTCCTCTGTCAGAGCATTCCCTGTGTGTGTGCGGTGTGTCGGTACGGCTGTGTCGACATGTTTGATGAGGAGGCTTATGTGGAGGCGGAGCAGATGCCGATAAAGGTGATGTCACCCCCTGCGGGGCCGACACCTGAGTGGATGGATAGGTGGAAGGTATTAACCGACAGTGTCAACTCCTTACATAAAAGGCTGGATGACGTAACAGCTGTGGGACAGCCGGCTACTCAGCCCGCGCCTGCCCAGGTGTCTCAAAGGCCATCAGGGGCTCAAAAACGCCCGCTACCTCAGATGGCAGACACAGATGTCGACACGGAGTCTGACTCCAGTGTCGACGAGGTTGAGACATATACACAATCCACTAGGTACATCCGTTGCATGATCTCGGCAATGAAAACTGTGTTACACATTTCGGACATTAACCCATAGTACCACAAAAAAGGGGTTTTATGTTTGGGGAGAAAAAGCAGCCAGTGTTTTGTTCCCCCATCAGATGAGTGAATGAAGTGTGTGAAGAAGCGTGGGTTCCCCCGATAAGAAACTAGTAATTCTAAAAAGTTACTGATGGTGTACCCTTTCCCGCCAGAGGATAGGTCACGTTGGGAGATATCCCCTAGGGTGGATAAGGCGCTCACACGTTTGTCAAAAAAGGTGGCACTGCCGTCTTAGGATACGGCCACTTTGAAGGAGCCTGCTGATAAAAAGCACGAGGCTATCCTGAAGTCTGTATATACACACTCCGGTACTATATTGAGACCTGCAATTGCCTCAGCATGGATAGTGCTGCTACAGCGTAGTCTATTACCCTGTCAGGACAGGGATACTATTTTGCTAACCATAGAGCATATTAAAGACGTCGTCTTATATATGAGGGATGCACAGAGGGATATTTGTCGGCTGGCATCCAGAATTAATGCAATGTCCATTCTGCCAGGAGGGTATTAGGGACCCGGCAGTGGACAGGCGATGCTGACTTTAGAAGGCACATGAAGATTCTGCCTTATAAGGGTGAAGAATTGTTTGGGGATGGTCTCTGGGACCTCGTATCCACAGCAACAGCTGGGAAAGAATTTTTTTTACCTCAGGTTTCCTCACAGCCTAAGAAAGCACCGTATTATCAGGTACAGTCCTTTCGGCTTCAGAAAAGCAAGCGGGTCAAAGGCGCTTCCTTTCTGCACAGAGACAAGGGAAGAGGGAAAAAGCTGCACCGACAGCCAGTTCCCAGGATCAAAAATCTTCCCCCGCTTCCTCTGAGTCCACCGCATGACGCTGGGGCTCCACAGGTGGAGCCAGGTGCGGTGGGGGCGCGTCTCGGGAACTTCAGCGACCAGTGGGCTCGCTCACAGGTGGATCCCTGGGTTCTGCAAGTAGTATCACTGGGATACAAGCTGGAGTTCGAAGCGACTCCCCCTCGCCGTTACCTCAAATCAGCCTTGCCTGCTGCCCTCGAGGGGAGGTAGTACTGGCGGCAATTCACAAGCTGTACTCCAGCAGGTGATAATCAAGGTACCCCTCCTTCAACAAGGCCGGGGTTACTATTCCACAATGGTTGTGGTACCGAAACCAGACGGTTCGGTGAGACCCATTCTAAATTTGAAATCCTTGAACACTTAAATACGAAGGTTCAAGTTCAAAATGGAATCGCTCAGGGCGGTTATTGCAAGCCTGGACGAAGGGGATTACATGGTATCACTGAACATCAAGGATGCTTACCTGCATGTCCCCATTTACCCTCCTCACTAGGAGTACCTCAAAATTGTGGTACAGGACTGTCATTACCAATTCCAGCCGTTGCCGTTGGTCTGTCCCCGGCACCGAGGGTATTTACCAAGGTAATGGCCGAAATGATGATACTCCTTCGAAAAAAGGGAGTTTTAATTATCCCGTACTTGGACTTTCTCCTTATAAAGGCGAGGTCCAGGGAGCAGTTGTTGGTCGGAGTAGCACTATCTCGTGAAGTGCTACAACAGCACAGCTGGATTCTGAATATTCCAAAGTCGCAGCTGGTTCCTACGACGCGTCTACTGTTCCTGGGTATGGTTCTGTACACAGAACAGAAAAAAGTGTTTCTCCCGGAGGAGAAGGCCAAGGAGTTGTCATCTCTAGTCAGAGACCTCCTAAAACAAATACAGGTGTCGGTGCATCAATGCACGCGAGTCCTGGGAAAGATGGTAGCTTCTTACGAAGAAATTCCATTCGGCAGGTTCCATGCAAGGATCTTCCAGTGGGATCTGTTGGACAAGTGGTCCGGGTCGCATCTTCAGATGCATCGGCTGATAACCCTGTCTCCAAGGGCCAGGGTGTCGCTGTTGTGGTGGCTGCAGAGTGCTCATCTTCTAGAGGGCCGCAGATTCGGCATACAGGACTGGGTCCTGGTGACCACGGATGCCAGCCTTCGAGGCTGGGGGGCAGTCACACAGGGAAGAAACTTTCAAGGACTATGGTCGAGTCAGGAGACTTCCCTACACATAAATATTCTGGAACTAAGGGCCATTCACAATGCCCTAAGTCAGGCTAGACCCCTGCTTCAACACCAGCCGGTGCTGATCCAGTCAGACAACATCACGGCGGTCGCCCATGTAAACCAACAGGGCAGCACAAGAAGCAGGATGGCGATGGCAGAAGCCACGAGGATTTTCCGATGGGCGGAAAATCATGTGTTAGCACTGTCAGCAGTGTTCATTCCCGGAGTGGACAACTGGGAAGCAGACTATCTCAGCAGGCACGACCTCCACCCGGGAGAGTGGGGACTTCATCCAGAAGTCTTCCAAATGATTGTACACCATTGGGAAAGGCCACAGGTGGACATGATGGCGTCCCGCCTCAAAAAAAAGCTAAAACGATATTGCGCCAGGTCAAGGGACCCTCAGGCGATAGCTGTGGACGCTCTGGTAACACCGTGGGGGTACCAGTCGGTGTATGTGTTCCCTCCTCTGCAGAGCTTGGTACCCAGAACTTCAAAAAAATGATCTCAGAGGACCCATGGCCTCTGCCGCTCAGACAGGACCTGCTGCAGCAGGGGCCCTGTCTGTTCCAAGACTTACCGCGGCTGCGTTTGATGGCATGGCGGTTGAACGCCGGATCCTGAAGGAAAAGGGCATTCCGGAGGAAGTCATCCCTACGCTGATTAAAGCTAGGAAAGAACTGACCGCAAACCATTATCACCGCATATGGCGAAAATATGTTGCGTGGTGTGAGGCCAGGAAGGCCCAACGGAGGAATTTCAGTTGGGCCGTTTTCTGCACTTCCTACAGTCAGGGGTGACTATGGGCCTAAAATTGGGTTCCATTAAGGTCCAGAGTTCGGCTCTGTCGATTTTCTTCCAGAAAGAACTGGCTTCACTGCCTGATGTTCAGACATTTGTTTAGGGAGTGCTGCATATTCAGCCCCCTTTTGTGCCTCCAGTGGCACCTTGGGATCACAACGTGGTGTTGGATTTCCTAAAGTCACATTGGTTTGAGCCACTAAAAACCGTGGATTTGAAATATCTCACGTGGAAAGTGGTCATGCTGTTGGCCTTGGCTTCGGCCAGGCGTGTGTCAGAATTGGCGGCTTTGTCATATAAAAGCCCTTATCTGATTTTCCATATGGATAAGGCAGAATTGAGGACTCGTCCCCAGTTTCTCCCTAAGGTGGTATCAGCTTTTCATTTGAACCAACCTATTGTAGTGCCTGCGGCTACTAACGACTTGGAGGATTCCAAGTTGTTGGACGTAGTCAGGGCCCTGAAAATTTATGTTTCCAGGACAGCTAGTGTCAGGAAAACTGACTCGCTATTTATCCTGTATGCACCCAACAAGCTGGGTGCTCCTGCTTCAAAGCAGACTATTGCTCGCTGGATTTGTAGTACGATTCAGCTTGCACATTCTGCGGCTGGACTGCCGCATCCTAGATCAGTGAAAGCCCATTCCACGAGGAAGGTGGGCTCTTCTTGGGCGGCTGCCCGAGTGGTCTCGGCTTTACAACTTTGCCAAGCAGCTACTTGGTCGGGGTCAAACACATTTGCTAAATTTTACAAGTTTGATACCCTGGCTGAGGAGGACCTAGAGTTTGCTCATTCGGTGCTGCAGAGTCATCCGCACTCTCCCGCCCGTTTGGGAGCTTTGGTATAATCCCCATGGTCCTTACGGAGTCCCAGCATCCACTTAGGACGTCAGAGAAAATAAGATTTTACTCACCGGTAAATCTATTTCTCGTAGTCCGTAGTGGATGCTGGGCGCCCATCCCAAGTGCGGATTGTCAGCAATACTTGTATATAGTTATTGTTAACTAAAGGGTTATTGTTGAGCCATCCGTTGAGAGGCTCAGTTATATTTCATACTTTTAACTGGGTATAGTATCTCGAGTTATACGGTGTGATTGGTGTGGCTGGTATGAGTCTTACCAGGGATTCAAAATCCTTGCTTATTGTGTCGGCTCTTCCGGGCACAGTATCCTAACTGAGGTCTGGAGGAGGGTCATAGAGGGAGGAGCCAGTGCACACCAGGTAGTCCTAAAGCTTTCTTTAGTTGTGCCCAGTCTCATGCGGAGCCGCTATTCCGCATGGTCCTTACGGAGTCCCAGCATCCACTACGGACTACGAGAAAATAAGAATTTACTCACCGGTAATTCTATTTCTCGTAGTCCGTAGTGGATGCTGGGACTCCGTAAGGACCATGGGGAATAGCGGCTCCGCAGGAGACTGGGCACAACTAAAAAAAAGCTTTAGACTACTGGTGTGCACTGGCTCCTCCCACTATGACCCTCCTCCAGACTTCAATTAGGATACTGTGCCCGGAAGAGCTGACACAATAAGGAAGGATTTTGAATCCCGGGTAAGACTCATACCAGCCACACCAATCACACCGTATAACTCGTGATACAATACCCAGTTAACAGCATGATAACAACTGAGCCTCTCAACAGATGGCTCAACAATAACCCTTTAGTTAAACAATAACTATATACATGTATTGCAGAGAGTCCGCACTTGGGACGGGCGCCCAGCATCCACTACGGACTACGAGAAATAGAATTACCGGTGAGTAAATTCTTATTTTCTCTGACGTCCTAGTGGATGCTGGGAACTCCGTAAGGACCATGGGGATTATACCAAAGCTCCCAAACGGGCGGGAGAGTGCGGATGACTCTGCAGCACCGAATGGGCAAACTCTAGGTCCTCCTCAGCCAGGGTGTCAAACTTATAGAATTTTGCAAACGTGTTTGACCCCGACCAAGTAGCTGCTCGGCAAAGTTGAAGAGCCGAGACCCCTCGGGCAGCCGCCCAAGAAGAACCCACCTTCCTCGTGGAATGGGCTTTTACAGAATTAGGATGCGGCAGTCCAGCCGCAGAATGTGCAAGCTGAATCGTACCTACAGATCCAGCGAGCAATAGTCTGCTTTGAAGCAGGTGCACCCAACTTGTTGGGCGCATACAGGATAAATAGCGAGTCAGTTTTTCTGACTCCAGCTGTCCTGGAAACATAAATTTTCAGGGCCCTGACTACATCCAACGACTTGGAAGCCTCCAAGTCTTTAGTAGCCGCAGGCACCACGATTGGTTGGTTCAGATGAAAAGCTGATACCACCTTAGGGAGACATTGGGGACGAGTCCTCAATTCTGCCCTATCCATATGGAAAATCAGATAAGGGCTTTTACATGACAAAGCCGCCAATTCTGATACACGCCTGGCCGACGCCAAGGCCAACAACATGACCACTTTCCACGTGAGATATTTCAATTCCACGGTCTTAAGTGGCTCAAACCAATGCGACTTTAGGAAATCCAACACCACGTTGAGATCCCAAGGTGCCACAGGAGGCACAAAAGGGGGCTGAATATGCAGCACTCCCTTAATAAAAGTTTGAACTTCAGGTAGTGAAGCCAGTTCTCTCTGGAAGAAAATCGATAGAGCCGAAATCTGGACCTTAATGGAACCCAATTTTAGGCCCATAGTCACCCCTGACCGTAGAAAGTGCAGGAAACGGCCCAGCTGAAACTCTTCCGTTGGGGCCTTCCTGGCCTCACACCACGCAACATATTTTCGCCATATGCGGTGATAATGGTTTGCCGTTACTTCTTTCCTAGCTTTAATCAGCGTAGGAATGACTTCCTCCGGAATGCCCTTTTCCTTCAGGATCCGGTGTTCAACCGCCATGCCATCAAACGCAGCCGCGGTAAGTCTTGGAACAGACAGGGCCCCTGCAGCAGCAGGTCCTGTCTGAGCGGCAGAGGCCATGGGTCCTCTGAGATCATTTCTTGAAGTTCCGGGTACCAAGCTCTTCTTGGCCAATCCGGAACAATGAGTATAGTTCTTACTCCTCTTCTCCTTATTATCCTCAGTACCTTTGGTATGACAGGAAGAGGAGGGAACACATAAACCGACCGGTACACCCACGGTGTCACTAGAGCATCCACAGCTATCGCCTGCGGGTCTCTTGACCTGGCGCAATACTTTTCTAGCTTTTTGTTTAGGCGGGACGCCATCATGTCCACCTGTGGCCTTTCCCAACGGTTTACAATCAGTTGGAAGACTCCTGGATGAAGTCCCCACTCTCCCGGGTGGAGGTCGTGCCTGCTGAGGAAGTCTGCTTCCCAGTTGTCCACTCCCGGAATGAACACTGCTGACAGTGCTATCACGTGATTTTCCGCCCATCGGAGAATCCTTGTGGCTTCTGCCATCGCCGTCCTGCTTCTCGTGCCGCCCTGTCGGTTTACATGGGCGACCGCCGTGATGTTGTCTGACTGGATCAGTACCGGCTGGTTTTGAAGCAGGGGTTTTGGCTGACTTAGGGCATTGTAAATGGCCCTCAGTTCCAGAATATTTATGTGCAGGGAAGTCTCCTGACTTGACCATAGTCCTTGGAAATTTCTTCCCTGTGTGACTGCCCCCCAGCCTCGAAGGCTGGCATCCGTGGTCACCAGGACCCAGTCCTGTATGCCGAATCTGCGGCCCTCTTGAAGATGAGCACTCTGCAGCCAACACAGCAGAGACACCCTGGTCCTTGGAGACATGGTTATCAGCCGATGCATCTGAAGATGCGATCCGGACCACTTGTCCAACAGGTCCCACTGAAAGGTTCTTGCATGGAACCTGCCGAATGGAATTGCTTCGTAGGAAGCTACCATCTTTCCCAGGATCCGCGTGCAGTGATGCACCAACACCTGTTTTGGTTTTAGGAGGCCTCTGACTAGAGATGACAGCTCCTTGGCCTTCTCCTCCGGGAGAAACACTTTTTTCTGTTCTGTGTCCAGAACCATCCCCAGGAACAGTAGACGTGTCGTAGGGACCAGCTGTGACTTTGGAATATTTAGAATCCAGCCGTGCTGTTGTAGCACCTCCCGAGATAGTGCTACCCCGACCAACAACTGCTCCCTGGACCTCGCCTTTATCAGGAGATCGTCCAAGTACGGGATAATTAAAACTCCCTTCTTTCGAAGGAGTATCATCATTTCGGCCTTTACCTTGGTAAAGACCCTCGGAGCCGTGGATAGACCGAACGGCAACGTCTGGAATTGGTAATGACAATCCTGTACCACAAATCTGAGGTACTCCTGGTGAGGATGGTAAATGGGGACATGCAGGTAAGCATCCTTGATGTCCAGTGATACCATGTAATCCTCCTCGTCCAGACTTGCAATAACCGCCCTGAGCGATTCCATCTTGAACTTGAATTTTTTTATATATGTGTTCAAGGATTTCAAATTTAAAATGGGTCTCACCGAACCGTCCGGTTTCGGTACCACAAACATTGTGGAATAGTAACCCCGTCCTTGTTGAAGTAGGGGCACCTTTACTATCACCTGTTGTGAATACAGCTTGTGAATTGCCTGTAACACTGCCTCCCTGCCTGAGGGAGTGGTTGGTAAGGAAGATTTGAGGAAACGGCGGGGGGGAGACGTCTCGAATTCCAGCTTGTACCCCTGAGATACTACTTGAAAGATCCAGGGATCCACCCGTGAGCGAGCCCACTGATTGCTGAAATATTTAAGACGGGCCCCCACCGTACCTGGCTCTGCCTGTGGAGCCCCAGCGTCATGCTGTGGACTTAGAGGAAGCGGGGGAGGACTTTTGCTCCTGGGAACTGGCTGTATGCTGCAGCTTTTTCCCTCTACCTCTGCCTCTGGGCAGAAAGGACGCGCCCTTAACCCGCTTGCCCCTATTGGGCCGAAAGGACTGTACCTGATAATACAGTGCTTTCTTTGGCTGTGAGGGAACATGGGGTAAAAATGTAGACTTCCCAGCTGTTGCTGTGGAAACGAGGTCCGAGAGACCATCCCCAAACAACTCCTCACCCTTATAAGGCAGAACTTCCATGTGCCTTTTAGAATCTGCATCTCCTGTCCACTGCCGAGTCCATAACCCTCTCCTGGCAGAAATGGACATTGCACTTATTTTAGATGCCAGCCGGCAAATATCCCTCTGTGCATCCCTCATGTATAAAAGTGCGTCTTTAATATGCTCTACGGTTAGCAATATAGTGTCCCTGTCTAGGGTATCAATATTTTCCGACAGGGAATCTGACCACGCAGCTGCAGCACTGCACATCCATGCTGAAGCAATAGCTGGTCTCAGTATAACACCTGTGTGTGTATATATAGACTTCAGGATAGCCTCCTGCTTTCTATCAGCAGATTCCTTCAGGGCGGCCGTATCCGGAGACGGTAGTGCCACCTTCTTTGACAAGCGTGTGAGCGCTTTATCCACCCTAGGGGATGTTTCCCAACGTGACCTATCCTCTGGCGGGAAAGGGTACGCCATTAGTAACCTCTTAGAAATTACCAGTTTCTTATCAGGGGAAGCCCACGCTTCTTCACACACTTCATTTAACTCTTCAGATGGAGGAAAAGCTACTGGTAGTTTTTTCTCTCCAAACATAATACCCTTTTTTGTGGTACCGGGGGTAACATCAGAAATGTGCAAAACATTTTTCATTGCCTCAATCATGTAACGTGTGGCCCTACTGGAAGTTACATTAGTCTCATCGTCGTCGACACTGGAGTCAGTATCCATGTCGACATCTGTGTCTGCCATCTGAGGTAGCGGGCGTTTTAGAGCCCCTGATGGCTTTTGAGACGCCTGGGCAGGCACAGGCTGAGAAGCCGGCTGTCCCACATTTGGTATGTCGTCAAACCTTTTATGCAAGGAGTCGACACTGTCGCGTAATTCCTTCCACAGCACCATCCACTCAGGTGTCGACCCCGCAGGGGGTGACATCACATTTATCGGCATCTGCTCCGCCTCCACATAAGCCTCCTCATCAAACATGTCGACACAGTCGTACCGACACACCGCATACACACAGGGAATGCTTTGACAGAGGACAGGACCCCACAAAGCCCTTTGGGGAGACAGAGAGAGAGTATGCCAGCACACACCAGAGCGCTATATAACACAGGGATCCCACTATAAATGAGTGTTTTTCCCTTATAGCTGCTTATATTATATATACTGCGCCTAAATTTAGTGCCCCCCCCTCTCTTTTTTACCCTTATGTAGCTTGACACTGCAGGGGAGAGCCAGGGAGCGTCCTTCCAGCGGAGCTGTGAGGGAAAAATGGCGCCAGTGTGCTGAGGGAGATGGCCCCGCCCCTTTTCCGGCGGACTTCTCCCGCTTTTTCTGGAATTCTGGCAGGGGTATTTTTACACCTATATAGCCTTCCTGACTATATATGGTGTAGATTTGCCAGCCAAGGTGTCTTATATTGCCCTCAGGGCGCCCCCCCAGCGCCCTGCACCCATCAGTGACCGGAGTGTGAGGTGTGCATGAGGAGCAATGGCGCACAGCTGCAGTGCTGTGCGCTACCTTGTTGAAGACAGAAGTCTTCTGCCGCCGATTTTCAGGAACACTTCTTGCTTCTGGCTCTGTAAGGGGGCCGGCGGCGCGGCTCCGGGACCGAACAGCGAGGTTGAGTCCTGTGGTCGATCCCTCTGGAGCTAATGGTGTCCAGTAGCCTAAGAAGCCCAAGCTACCACCTGTTAGGTAGGTTCGCTTCTTCTCCCCTTAGTCCCTCGTTGCAGTGAGTCTGTTGCCAGCAGATCTCACTGTAAAATAAAAACCTAAAATATACTTTCTTTCTAGGAGCTCAGGAGAGCCCCTAGTGTGCATCCAGCTCAGCCGGGCACAAGATTCTAACTGAAGTCTGGAGGAGGGTCATAGTGGGAGGAGCCAGTGCACACCAGTAGTCTAAAGCTTTCTTTTAGTTGTGCCCAGTCTCCTGCGGAGCCGCTATTCCCCATGGTCCTTACGGAGTCCCAGCATCCACTTAGGACGTCAGAGAAATAGATTTACCGGTGAGTAAAATCTTATTTTTTTGGCGGGGGCTCATACATACATACATACAGTGCCCAGCTGTATATATGCTTAACTTTGCCAAAAGAGGTCCCAAATGCTGCCCAGGGCGCCCCCCCCCCCCCCTTACAGTGACCGGAGTATGTGTATGTGTATGGAGCAATGGCGCACAGCTGCAGTGCTGTGCGTTACCTCAGTGAAGAACACGGAGTCTTCTGCCGCCTGTGAAGTCTTCTTTGCTTCTCATACTCACCCGGCTTCTGTCTTCCGGCTCTGCGAGGGGGACGGCGGCGCGGCTCCGGGACCGGACGGCGAGGGTGAGATCCTGCGTACCGATCCCTCTGGAGCTAATGGTGTCCAGTAGCCTAAGAAGCAGGACCTAGCTTCAGAGAGTAGGGCTGCTTCTCTCCCCTCAGTCCCACGATGCAGGGAGTCTGTTGCCAGCAGAGCTCCCTGAAAATAAAAAACCTAACAAAATACTTTCAGCAAACTCAGGAGAGCTCACTGAAAAGCACCCAGCTCGTCTGGGCACAGTATCAAACTGAGGTCTGGAGGAGAGGCATAGAGGGAGGAGCCAGTGCACACCAGAACCTAAATTCTTCCTGAAAGTGCCCATGTCTCCTGCGGAGCACATCTATTCCCCATGGTCCTTACGGAGTACCCAGCATCCACTAGGACGTTCGAGAAATAGGATTTTAATTACCTACCGGTAAATCCTTTTCTCGTAGTCCGTAGAGGATACTGGGTGCCCGCCCAGTGCTTCGTGTTTTCCTGCACTGTTACTTACGTTAAGTATTGTTATTTTTTGGGCTGTTGCTGTTCCTGTTCAAGTTTGGTTAGCATGGCTTTCCTCTTGTTTGGTGTGTGCTGGTTCGTATCTCACCACTGTTCTGGTAAATCCTTTTCTCAAGGTATGTCCGTCTCCTCGGGCACAGTAACATAGTAACTAAGGTTGAAAAAAGACAATTGTCCATCGAGTTCAACCTATTTGTGGTCTCCTATGCAGTCCTAGTATAGGACTAGTTATTTTTTATGTTAGGACTAGTTATATTAACTATAATGCGTGACTGCGCACCATAACCCTGAATATCTTTATCCAATAGGAATTTATCGAACCCATTCTTAAATGTGTTGACTGAGTCCGCTGTTACTACTCTCTCAGGCAGGGAATTCCAAACACGTATTGTCCTTACTATGAAAAAACCTTTTCGCCTCAATGTGCGGAAACTCCTCCCCTCTAACCTAAGCGAGTGACCACGTGTGCTCTGTGCTGATCTTACATTGACCCCTTATATATTTGTAGAGGTTGATCATGTCCCCTCTTAGTCTCCTCTTTTCCAATGTAAACATGCCGAGCTTTGCAAGCCTTTCCTCGTATTCGAGCATCTCCATGCACAAGATGTGGCCTCACTAGTGATTTATATAATAGGATTTTAGTACCTACCGGTAAATCCTTTTCTCTTACGTCCTAGAGGATGCTGGGGAATCCGTAAGGACCATGGGGTATAGACGGGCTCCGCAGGAGACATGGGCACTCTAAAGACTTTAGAATGGGTGTGCACTGGCTCCTCCCTCTATGCCCCTCCTCCAGACCTCAGTTAGATCCTGTGCCCAGAGGAGACTGGGTGCACTGCAGGGGAGCTCTTCTGAGTTTCTCTGAAAAAGACTTTTTGTTAGGTTTTGTTATTTTCAGGGAGCACTGCTGGCAACAGGCTCCCTGCATCGTGGGACTGAGGTAGGGAAGCAGACCTACTTGAATGATAGGCTCTGCTTCTTAGGCTAGTGGACACCATTAGCTCCAGAGGGTCGGAACGCAGGTCTCACCCTTGCCGTTCGTCCTGGAGCCGCGCCGCCGTCCTCCTCACAGAGCCGGAAGCCGGGTGAGTATTAAGAAGAAAAGAAGACTTTACAGGCGGCAGAAGACTTCAGATCTTCACTGAGGTAACGCGCAGTGGTAACGCTGCGTGCCATTGCTCCCACACAGACACACAGCGGGCACTGTAAGGGTGCAGGGCGCAGGGGGGGCGCCCTGGGCAGCAATAAAAACCTCTAGGGACACTGGCATATAAAGTAGATACTGCGGATGCAGTATATTAATAAACCCCCGCCAGTATAAATAATTTGAGCGGGACCGAAACCCGCTGGTGAGGAGGCGGGGCTTGGTCCTCCAGCACTAACCAGCGCCATTTTCTCCACAGCACACTGCAGAGAAGCTGGCTCCCCGGACTCTCCCCTGCTGAACAAGGTTACAGAGGGCAAAAAAAGGGGGGGGGAGGGGCACATTTAATTGGCGCAGTGAGTGTATTTATATATTTATATAAAAGCGCTGTACTACCTGGGATTTTATTCCAGTGTCCCGTGGCGCTGGGTGTGTGCTGGCATACTCTCTCTCTGTCTCTCCAAAGGGCCTTATTGGGGGACTGTCTCCATATAGATATATCCCTGAGTGTGTGGGAGTGTCGGTACGTGTGTGTCGGCATGTCTGAAGTGGAAGGCTCATCTAAGGAGGAGGTGGAGAAGATGATTGTGGTGTCTCCGTCGGCAACACCGACACCGGATTGGTTAGATATGTGGAATGTTTTAAATGCAAATGTGGCTTTATTACATAAGAGATTGGACAAAGCAGAGTCCAGGGATAAAACAGGGAGTCAATCAATGGCTTTGACTGTGTCACAAGGCCATTCAGGGTCTCAAAAACGTCCCCTGTCCCAAGTAGCAGACACTGATACCGACACGGATTCTGACTCCAGTGTCGACTACGATGATGCGAGGTTACACCCAAAGGTGGCCAAAAGTATTCATTATATGATTATTGCAATAAAAGATGTTTTACGTATCACAGATGACCCCTCTGTCCCTGACACGAGGGTATGCATGTTTAAGGAAAAGAAACCTGAGGTAACCTTTTTCCCATCTCATGAGCTGAACGCGTTATTTGAAAAAGCTTGGGAAACTCCAGACAAAAAACGGCAGATTCCCAGGAGGATTCTTATGGCGTATCCTTTCCCTGCACAGGACAGGGTACAGTGGGAATCCTCGCCCAGGGTGGACAAGGCTTTAACGCGCTTATCCAAGAAGGTGGCGCTACCGTCTCCAGACACGGCGGCCCTCAAGGATCCTGCTGATCGCAGACAGGAAACTACCTTAAAATCAATTTATTCACATACGGGTGCTTTGCTCAGACCGGCAATAGCATCGGCTTGGGTTTGTAGTGCGGTAGCAGCTTGGACAGATACCTTGTCAGCTGACATTGATACCCTAGATAGGGATACCATTTTATTGACCTTAGGTCACATTAAAGACGCAGTCTTATATATGAGAGACGTTGCGCTACTAGGTTCAAGAGCCAACGCCATGGCGATTTCTGCTAGGCAAGCCCTGTGGACCTGCCAATAGATTTTTGCCTTATGTTCCCCCACAGCAAAAGAAAACACCACAATATCAGATGCAGTCCTTTCGGTCGCATAAATCCAGAAGAGGTCGGGGCTCTTCCTTCCTCGCCAGAGGTAAGGGTAAAAGGGAAAAGAATGCCTGCCATGGCTAGTTCCCAGGAGCAGAAGTCCTCCCCGGCTTCTACTAAATCTACCGCATGACGCTGGGGCTCCACTGAGGGAGTCAGCGCCGGTGGGGGCACGTCTTCGACTCTTCAGCCACATCTGGGTTCAGTCAGACGTGGATCCTTGGGCGATGGAAATTGTATCCCAGGGCTACAAGCTGGAATTCGAAGAGGTACCTCTGCGGCGATTTTTCAAATAGGCTTTACCAGATTCTCCCCCAGAAAGGGAGATAGTTTTAGCTGCAATTCAAAAGCTGTGTCAACAGCAAGTGATTGTCAAGGTTCCCCTAGTTCAACAGGGGAAGGGGTACTATTCAACCCTGTTTGTGGTTCCCAAACCGGATGGCTCGGTCAGACCCATTCTAACTCTAAAATCCCTAAACCTGTACTTGCAAAAGTTCAAATTCAAGATGGAATCGCTCCGGGCAGTTATCCCCAGCCTGGAAGGGGGGGATTTTATGGTGTCACTGGACATAAAGGATGCATACCTTCATGTCCCCATATATCTCCCTCATCAGGCGTACCTGAGATTCGCTGTACAGGGCTGTCATTACCAGTTTCAGACGTTGCCGGTTGGGCTTTCCACGGCCCCGAGGATTTTCACCAAGGTGATGGCGGAAATGATGGTGCTCCTGCGCAGGTAGGGAGTCACTCACAATTATCCCGTACTTGGACGGACTCCTGATAAAAGCGAGATCGAGAGATCAGTTGCTGAAAAGCGTGTCGCTCTCCCTGAGAGTACTCCAGCAGCATGGCTGGATTCTAAATCTACCAAAGTCACAGTTGGTTCCAACGACTCGGCTATCGTTCTTAGGCATGATTCTGGACACGGAACAAAAGAGGGTTTTTCTCCCGATGGAAAAAGCCCAGGAACTCCAGAACATGGTCAGAGACCTGTTAAAACCGAACAGAGTGTCAGTTCATCAATGCACTCGAGTAATGGGAAAAATGGTGGCGACCTACGAGGCGATCCCCTTCGGCAGGTTTCATGCGAGGACGTTTCAGTGGGACCTTCTGGACAAGTGGTCCGGGTCCCATCTTCAAATTCATCACAAAATAAGCCTGTCCCCCACGGCCAGGGTGTCTCTCCTGTGGTGGCTGCAGAGTGCTCACCTTCTAGAGGGTCGCAGGTTCGGCATTCAGGACTGGGTTCTGGTGACCACGGACGCGAGCCTCCGAGGATGGGGAGCAGTCACACAAGGAAGAAATTTTCAGGGACTATGGTCGAGCCAGGAGGCTTGTCTACACATCAACATTCTGGAATTGAGGGCCATATACAACGGCCTACGACAAGCGGAGAATCTTCTTCGCGACCTACCGGTTCTGATTCAATCAGACAACGTCACAGCCGTGGCTCATGTAAACCGGGACAAGGAGCAGAGTGACAATAGCGGAAGCCACCAGGATTCTTTGCTGGGCGGAAAATCACGCAAGCGCTCTGTCAGCAGTCTTCATTCCGGGAGTGGACAACTGGGAAGCAGATTTCCTCAGCAGACACGATCTCCATCCAGGAGTGTGGGGACTTCATCAAGAAGTTTTTGCAGAGATAACAAGTCTTTGGGGACTTCCTCAAATAGACATGATGGCGTCACGCCTCAACAAGAAGATTCGGAGGTATTGTGTCAGGTCAAGGGACCCTCAGGAAGTAGCGGTAGACGCCCTGGTGACACCGTGGATGTTTCAGTCGGTCTATGTGTTCCCTCCTCTTCCGCTCCTCTCAAAAATATTGAGAATCATAAGACGAAAAAGAGTTCGGACAATACTCATTGTTCCAGATTGGCCTCGAAGGGCATGGTATTCAGATCTCCAGGAGGTGCTGACAGAAGATCCATGGCCTCTTCCTCTCAGGGAGGACCTGTTGCAGCAGGGGCCCTGCGTATTCCAAGACTTACCGTGGTTACGTTTGACGGCATGGCGGTTGAACACCGAATGCTAGCTGGGAAAGGTATTCCGGAGGAAGTCATCCCAACTCTGATAAAGGCTAGGAAGGAGGTGACGGCAAAACATTATCACCGTATCTGGAGGAAGTATGTATTTTGGTGTGAAGCCAAGAATGCTCCTACGGAAGATTTCCACTTGGGCCGTTTTCTCCACTTTCTACAGACAGGAGTGGATATGGGCCTGAAGTTAGGCTCCATAAAGGTACAAATTTCGGCCCTATCTATATTCTTTCAGAAGGAATTGGCTTCTCTCCCAGAAGTCCAGACTTTTGTAAAGGGAGTGCTGCACATTCAGCCTCCTTTTGTGCCCCCAGTGGCACCTTGGGACCTTAATGTGGTGTTACAGTTACTAAAATCTCACTGGTTTGAGCCTCTTCAAACAGTTGAATTGAAATTTCTCACTTGGAAGGTGGTCATGTTGTTGGCCTTGGCATCTGCAAGGCGGGTGTCCGAATTGGCGGCTTTGTCTCACAAAAGCCCCTATCTGATTTTCCATGTGGATAGAGCAGAGTTGAGGACGCGTCCTCAATTTTTGCCTAAGGTGGTTTTATCGTTTCATATGAACGAACCTATTGTGGTGCCGGTGGCTACGGGAGACTTGGAGGATTCCAGGTCCCTGGATGTAGTCAGGGCCTTAAAAATTTACGTAGCCAGGACGGCTCGGATTAAGAAAACAGAGGCACTGTTTGTCCTGTATGCGGCCAACAAGGTTGGCGCTCCTGCTTCTAAGCAGACTATTGCTCGCTGGATCTGTAACACGATTCAGCAGGCTCATTCTACGGCTGGATTGCCGTTACCAAATTCGGTAAAAGCCCATTCCACTAGGAAGGTGGGCTCTTGTTGGGCGGCTGCACGAGGCGTCTCGGCGTTACAGCGTTACAGCTTTGCCGAGCACCTACTTGGTCAGGTTCAAACACCTTTGCAAAATTCTACAAGTTTGATACCCTGGCTGATGAGGACCTCATGTTTGCTCAATCGGTGCTGCAGAGTCATCCGCACTCTCCCGCCCGGTTTGGAGCTTTGGTATAATCCCCATGGTCCTTACGGAGTCCCCAGCATCCTCTAGGACGTAAGAGAAAATAAGATTTTAAACCTACCGGTAAATCTTTTTCTCCTAGTCCGTAGAGGATGCTGGGCGCCCGTCCCAGTGCGGACATATTTCTGCAAGGCTTGTATATAGTTATTGCTTACATAAGGGTTATGTTACAGTTAAGATCAGTCTTTGGCTGATGCTGTTTTGTTCATACTGTTAACTGGTTGCGTATATTCCATGTTATACGGTGTGGATGGTGTGGGCTGGTATGAATCTTGCCCTTAGATTAACAAAAATCGTTTCCTCGTACTGTCCGTCTCCTCTGGGCACAGTTTCTCTAACTGAGGTCTGGAGGAGGGGCATAGAGGGAGGAGCCAGTGAACACCCATTCTAAAGTCTTTAGAGTGCCCATGTCTCCTGCGGAGCCCGTCTATACCCCATGGTCCTTACGGAGTCCCCTGCATCCTCTACGGACTAGGAGAAAAAGATTTACCGGTAGGTTTAAAATCTTATTTTCTCCTAGTCCGCAGAGGATGCTGGGGACTCCAAAAGGACCATGGGGTATAGACGGATCCGCAGGAGCTTGGGCACACTATAAAGACTTAATCTGGGTGTGAACTGGCTCCTCCCTCTATGCCCCTCCTCCAGACCTCAGTTAGAAAACTGTGCCCAGGAGAGACGGAAATTTCGAGGAAAGAATTTATAATTTAAACACAGTGAGTGTTATACCAGCTCACACCACGAACATACCGCAAGACATGGCCTTCTACAGAATACCAGCCCACGGTATGAAAACCATACAGCCGTATGCTGAGAGAATATGTAACACACCTTGTGTGTCAACCCAACTAATAACAAAAAACCACATGCCATGGCATGAACAACGTCAGCGATAGTCTGACAAAGAAGAAACACCACAAAGTGCAACCAAAATCAATAACTGCAGACACAGTACGCACTGGGACGGGCGCCCAGCATCCTCTACGGACTAGGAGAAAAGGATTTACCGGTAGGTACTAAAATCCTATTTTCTCTTACGTCCTAGAGGATGCTGGGGACTCCAAAAGGACCATGGGGTCTACACCAAAGCTCCAGAACGGGCGGGAGAGTGCGGACGACTCTGCAGCACCGATTGAGCCAAAATGAGGTCCCCATTATCCAGGGTATCAAACTTGTAGAGCTTAGCAAAAGGTGTTTGAAACCCGACCAAATAGCCGCTCTGCAAAGTTAACCCGCCGAGACACCTCGGGCATCCGCCCAAGAAGAGCCCATCTTCCTAGTAGAATGGGTCTCCCCCGACTCAGGTAACGATAATCCAGCCGTAGAACTAGCACACCGAATCGTATCACAGATCCAGTGTGTAACAGACTGCAGAGACGCAGGCGCCCCAAGCACGCTGGGAGCATACCAGACAAACAGAGCACCTGTTTCCCCAAACTGAGCCCAATTGGCAACATAAATCTTCAAAGCCCTGACTACATCGAGAGCCATTGAATCAGCCAATGCTGAAGTTACCAAAGGCATTAAACTAGGCAGATTTTTGAAAAACCCCGAAAATCCTTTTCGACAGAACTACTATCAGAGTTCTCAAGTCTAACCACTTGGAAGATCAAACAGGGGTTCTTGTGAAACACAGCCGCTACTTCCGACAACCACCTTGCGGTCACCCCAAAAAGCAAAAGCATGACCACTCTCCAAGAGAGAAATTTTAACACAACCTTTAATAAAGGTTCCAATCAGTGAGACACAAGAAACGTAACACCACGTGAAGAGCCCACTGTGCCAATGGGGCACCAATGGAGGTTGGATGCGCAGTACTCCTTTCACGAAAGTCTGAACTTCCGGAAAGGTGGCCAATTCTTTCTTTCTTTTTTTTTTAAAGAAAATTTTCAAGGCCAAAACCACCCTGAAACGGAGCCTAACTGTAGGCCTGCATCCACACCTGCCTGCAAAGAATGGAGAAGAACGACTCAGCTGAAAGTCTGCCGTAGGAAGCTTCTTAGATTTACACCAAGACACATATTTATGTCAAATATGGTGTTTAGGCTTCGTCGTTACTTCTTTTTTAGCCTGAAGAAGTGTGGAAATTACCCCACTGGGAATACCCGAACGGACTAGGATATGGCGTTCAACCGCAACGCCATCAAACGCAGCCGCGGTAAGTCCTGATACACGCCCGGATCTAGCCGTAACAGTTCCTCCCGTAGAGGAAGAGGCCAGGCACCTTCTATGAATAAATCTTGAAGAACTGGATACCAAGCCCTCCTTGGCTAGACCGGAACAATGAGGATCGCCGGAACCTCTGTTCTTCTTACGTTTATCACCTTCAGCAGAGTGAAAGCGGGGGGGACACATAGACCGACTGAAAACACCCAAGGTGTCACGAGTGCGTCCACTGCTATAGCTTGAGTGTCCCTTGACCTGGAACCAAATTCCTGAGGTCTCTCGTTGAGGCGAAACGCCAACATGCCCAATTGAGGCACTCCTCAAAGACTTGTCACTTCTGTAAACTTCTCGATGACGACAGTATTTCTCCCGGATGGAGAGCACGTCTACAGAGGAAATCTAATTCTCCGTCGTTTACGTCCGGAACTAAGACTGCTAATATAACGTTTACCAGTCTTTTCACCCAGCGGAAAACTATTTCAGCTTCTGCCTCTAGGAGGTGAGAGCTGAGCAGACACCACAGGAGCGATATCCTGGCCATTAGAATTATATTCCGGTGCATGTGGCAGTGAGACCCGGACCACATTCCCAACAGGTCCCGTGAAAACCACTTTGGCATTTGACCTGCTCACCGAAAAGGCCTCATAGGCCGCACCCAACCTCTTCATCCACGGAACATATAGATGGATTGGCACTGCAAATCTGATCCGACTCAGGATCCTCAGACCTCATTCCCCATCAAAGCACAGAACCTCAACCATTCAGTATCTACTCTGACACCACCTCCGACCTCTGCGTCGTTGGGGACAACAGCCCTTCCCTGTGTTGAAGAACAGTCAGAGAGAAACCACGATTTGCACCACTTGTTACTAGACCTCGCCTCAATCAGGCGAACATCTCATTACAGAATAACAATGGACCTTACTATTTAAAGAAAACCATCATACTACCATCACTCCAGTGAGATGGCAAAGACTATCCTGGCTATCCCTCCAGGTAATCTGAATGCGTAAAACAACGCACGTAAACATTTTTTTTTTTTTTTATAACCGGGACAGGAGGACAAGGCCCTGAACCTGACGCACCTCTGATATGGCGTCGCGTATTACCTCCCCTTCCAGAGGAGAAATGGTAAGATCTATTAGGAAAACAGTGAGGGGAAACATCTGTAACTCCAGACAGTCCCCCTCTGGATTCTACAAGTAACTCACGGGTCCTGGACTATTCCCGGACTAACTGAAAAGTATTAGACAAGTCCCCACCGGAGTGGGGTCCAGGCAGGTGGACTCAGCACCATGTGGTGGATGTGTGAGAAACAGAAAACGACATCCGCCTCTGCGAACCTAACAAGGCTGCAGAACACTTACCTTTTCACCCTCCATCTGCCCAGAAAGGAAAAAAGAACGGCATTGAACTAGTTAAAGCGACTGCATCCCACAAAAGAATGCGTCACCAACCGTTGTGAGGGAATCTAACTCACCAAGTTAGATTTATCAGGAGTATCCGCCGAGAGTGAGTGAACTAAGGCATCCCCAAACAGCGGCACACCGACCCAGGGAAAAACCTCCAGTATCTCTCGGAGTCAGCCTCAGCATTTCCCCAGCCACCTCCTGTATACGCACTGTAGTCTGCCGCGATATATAGAGAAAACCCAACATAAGGAAAATCCCCTATCTCTGCAGGATAAACACTCCCTCATGTGCATGTAATGCAAATAAGTCCAAAGAATAGAAATAAAATATCACTTAGCTTCCTGTATCCGATCCTTTGTGACAGGACGCCGTGTCGACCAGGAGTTGACTTTCACAGTATTCTCTCCGCCGCTGGAAAAGAATAAACATTCGGACTCCTTGAGAAGACGGGAGACCCACTCGTCACGGCCGACCTAGAGCTTTATCAACAGAGCGACCAGCACATGAGAAAGAATACTATTACTTCAGCATTCATTATAAATCATAAGATGAATATACATATTGTAATACACATATACACACATATCCTACCTATTTATACATTTAACATACATATAAGCGGATTGTACGGAACCTTCGGGACCCAAGTGACATTAATGTGTTCTGAATGTGTATGACCACGTACTGAATCCGCAGTTGTGGCTCTACCAGGAACATTATAGTCGACAGAAAACCTAGTAACCGTCGACACCAGGGAGTAGTAACCAGGCAAAATAACATACTTGCGACCCCGAAGGGTTCGAGGGAATTATACATAATTTTAATAACATTCCCCCACAAATATAACCATGTCTGTGCCCGAGCTACAGACTCACGGAACCGAACCATATAAATATATATATACACAGGTATAAGTTAGTTACAGCATGTCAATTTACACCCGGTAATAACAGTTGGTGCCGACAGGGTCACCAACATACTACTGTGTCTCCCATACCATGTTTACTATGAACAAGTATAACACAACCGATCTGTTGACTCAGTATCTACTGTATCAAGTACCTAACAGGCGTCGGCGATGCAGACAATGAACCCCCGAGGCGTTGGTGACAGAACATTCACACATGTCGACATAAGTGTATATCTGACAGGGAGCACACAGAGAGTATACACAACCATGAGTACATGCCCATTTCCAAATTAGTGTTATACTTTCCTACATAACACTAACAATATGTGCCCCCCCTTGTTTGTGCTGTACACGTTTTGGCGGGGACATTGATTAAAAATGGCGCTGTCTCTTGCTGTGAGACCCCCTATAATAAAACCGTTATATGCAGGCAGGGGACCATATACAGTGGCTACCCACTGTATATGTGTACTAGGAGTGTAAAAATAATGTAAAACATACTGCCCAGGGCGCCCGCCCCCCCCCTGCGCCCGATAACAGCCGTTGGTGTGTGGGAGCAATGGCGCGCAGCGGGACTGCTGCGACATGCTGGTGGGGGTAGCGGACACGGTGCCCGGGCACCGAATAACAACTCAAGCCAGCCTTTTTTGTTTAAAAGAGCCTCAGTAACTTGCTGCCCAGGGCGCTCCTCCCCCAGCGCCCTGCACCCTGTGAGTGCGTTGGTGTGTGGGAGCATGGAGCACAGCGCGACCGCTGCATGTTACCTCCGTTACTGAAGTCTTCTGCCGTCACTGAAGTCTTCTTTTCTTCTAATACTCACCTGGCTTCTGTGAGGGGGTTGATGGCGCGGCTCCAGGAACAAGCAGCTAGGCGCACCAAGTGATTGAACCCTCTGGAGCTAATGGTGTCCAGTAGCCTGAGAAGCAGAGCCCTTAAACTAAGAAGAAGTAGGTCCTGCTTCTCTCCCCTCACTCCCACGCTGCAGGGAGCCTGTAGCCAGCAGGTCTGCCTGAAAATAAAAAACCTAACATAAAGTCTTTTAGAGAAATTCAGTAGAGCTCCCCTAGTGTGTGTCCAGACACTCCTGGGCACAAAGTCTAACTGAGGTCTGGAGGAGGGGCATAGAGGGAGGAGCCAGTTCACACCCAGTTTAAGTCTTTATAGTGTGCCCAAGCTCCTGCGGATCCGTCTATACCCCATGGTCCTTTTGGAGTCCCCAGCATTCTCTAGGACGTAAGAGAAAATGGGAGTATAATACTCTCGTCCCTTGCATCAGTTCACCGTTTTATGCATGCTAATATCTTATTTGCCTTCTTTGGGTACTGCGGCTTATCTATGCGAACCCCTAAGTCTTTTTCCAGTACAGAATCCCCTATTACCCCATTTAGTATGTAGGTGTTATTTTTGGTCTTGCCCCCAAAGTGCATCACCTTACACTTGTCTGTGTTGAATTTCATTATCCATTTTGCCGCCCATGCTTCCAGTTAAGTCGTACTGAAGAGACTCAGCATCCCCCTCCGTATTTATAACCTTACATAATTTGGTGTCGTCTGCGAAATTTGACACCGTGCTCTCTAGACCTACTGTTAGGTCGTTGATGAAAATGTTGAACAAAAGTGGTTCAAGTACAGACCCTTGTGGCACACCACTTAGTACTTTAGTCCAATTTGAAAATGATCCCTTGACCACAAAAGCGCTGCTGCCTAATATCTAACCAATTACTAACCCAAGTGCATATTGTGCTCCTTAGCCCTATTTATTGTAGCTTATAGATAAGACACATGTGTGGTACAGTATCGAAATCTTTGGCAAAGTCTAAAAAGATTATATCCACCTCCTTACCCTGATCAAGGTTCACACTTACTGTTTCATAAAAGCCAAGTAAGTTGGTTTGACATGATCTGTCCTTCACAAATCCATGTTGGTTCCTTTTAATGACCTTATTTCCTTCAAGGAACTTTTGAATACTGTCCCTTAGAATACCTTCCCCACTATAGATGTAAGATTAACTGGTCTATAATTACCTGGTTCAGCTTTGCTCCCCTTTTTGAATATCGGCACTACCTCCACTATACGCCAGTCTTTGGGAACCATACCCGATTTAACCGGATCCATGACGATCAAAAATAGAGTTCTTGCTAGTTCAGCGTGCAGCTCCATAAGAACTCTCGGGTGAATTCCATCTGGACCAGGTGATTTATTAATCTTTACATTTTTAATCGTCACAGATTAACTCCTCACATAAATAAGCATTTAGCAGTGGAACATTATCTTTGTTGAGAATTTTGTGTTAGACCCAGTATTTGGTCCTCTCTGGTAAATACCGTTGAAAAAAACTTGTTTAGTTTGTTTCCTATGTCATTATCATTTTGTCCTTAAAAGGGCCTATACTCTCCTTCTTTAGTCTCTTGCTGTTGATGTAGTTAAAAAAAAAATGGGATTCGCTTTGCTTTCCTTTGCTACTAGTTTTTCAGTTTCTACTTTAGCCGCTCTTATTCCTTTTTTGCATATTTTGTTAGTCTTTATAGTGCTGGAATGACTCCGCATCCTCCTCAGATTTGTATTTATTAAATGCTCGTCTTTTTTTGTCCATTAATGCCTTTATATTTTTGTTAAACCACATTGGTGTGGGATTTTTATTTCTTTTTTTGCTGCTGGTGGGAATAAATTTACGAGTATTATTAATTAGCAGTGATTTTAATACATCCCATTTCTCTGTAGTATTTTTTCCTTGAAACAGTTTCTAGATTGAATCTGGTAGGAGGGGCATAGAGGGAGGAGCCAGCCCACACTATTAATTTCTATAAGTGCCTAAGGCTCCTATACCCCATGATACTAATGTGGACCCCAGTATCCTCTACAGACTAAGAGAAAAGGATTTACCGGTAGGTAATTAAAATCCTATTTTCTGTTAAGGAAGGTATTTCACAATTATCTCTGTACGTATACAAAGCGGCCCAAATTCCTCCATGCATGAAGTCAACAAAGAGCTCATATAATCTTGTGTCTACTGCTCTTCAGTATACCTCGTTAGGTATCGAACTTGGGGGGGGGGGGGATTACAGCCGAGAGGATCAGAGGGATACTGCGGAATGAGAGTACTTCCTGAGTACATACAAAGTGGGTTCACTACGATATGCCGGCGGTCGGGCAACCAGCATACCGGCGTCGGGAGCCCGACCGCCGGCTAACAGACAGTGTGGCGAGCGCAAATGAGCCCCTTGCGGGCTCGCTACGCGCGCCACACTATTTAATTCTCCCTCCAGGGGGGTCGTGGACCCCCACGAGGGAGAATAAGTGTCGGTATGCTGGCTGTCGGGATCCCAGCGCCGGGATCCCGTCAGTCGGCATACTGAAGACCACCCTACAAAGTATAATCTCAGAATGAAAAGTTGATATGTCCAAGTAAAAGATTGCTCTACATATATTTGCAATAAATGTGCTGCCAATAAAGCCTAAATATACAAAAAACAAGGACTACTTCTCTTACTGTCAGGTTTGACTGGTAGTTTGGGACTGATCCTCCATCTTGGAATCTATGATGCCAAGGTAGGGATCTGTGGGTTTGTTGATGGACTGCATTCGGCACCATGACCCTCACAGGCAATGTCGCCGTTCGCACCTGCATGCAGGTCCAATGATATCACTGACACGCAGGAGCATAATAGTCAGCGACAATGTGGCCGAATCTGGCACATCGTGACAATATAGTTCTGGTGTGTACGCACTTTTAAGAGAGTAACAGAACCAATCTATTGCTTCCTGTGCTACCATTACAGCCTTTGTTTTCAGTTGGCACTATAAGACACGGGGTACATGCTACAATATCGCAAGCGGATCAGTGGGTGAGTACACCAGATGTCTGTGAATGGTTAGCATTACTTCCTCACAGCATTGAGGTAATGGGTGTGATTCCCACCTCAGCCCTGTGTGGAGATTGTATATTCTCCCTATACTTGCGTGGGTTTTCTCCCACCCCACAATACAAAAACATAGGTTAATTGTCTGCCAACAAACTTAAGGGGGGTACACACGGAGCGATAATCTAAGCAATCTGACTAGATTGCTTAGATTTTCAGCAAGATCGCTCCGTGTGTAGCCCTAACAGCGATAGTGTGTGTGTGAAAAAAACGCTACCGTTTCTGGGAAAAACGCGGGAGTGGCTGGAGAAACGGAGGAGTGTCTGGGCGAACGCTGGGTGTGTTTGTGACGTCAAACCAGGAACGACAAGCACTGAACTGATCGCAGATGCCGAGTAAGTCTGGAGCTACTCAGAAACTGCTAAGAAGTGTCTATTCGCAATTCTGCTAATCTTTCGTTCGCAATTTTAATATGCTAAGATTCACTCCCAGTAGGCGGCGGCTTAGCGTGTGCAAAGCTGCTAAAAGCAGCTTGCGAGCGAACAACTCGGAATGACCCCCATAGCCCAAATCATTCTTATCTGCCATCAAATTCTATTTAACATCATTCTTCAGACCTTTTCCATCAGCCCTGCAGTTCAACCGATGCAAATATGTCTTGCTGTTTGCTGGCTGCAGGGATCAACATCACCACTGAACGGGCAAATTCAAATGTAGACACATCAATCAGCGAGTGGTAAGTGTGTACAATTGCCTAATCAGCCACTCTGATGGTGTGATGTGCAGTCTGTGGATATATCTGTGTTGTGTGCAGCCCCTGCTTAGGCAATCAGAAGATTAAGAGGTATATGATGGTAAAGAAACATTCTTCTTTTAGGCCTTCAAGTTTTCCCAACAGGTCATGTTTTGAGGATTTCGTGTGGATAATTTGACCCAGGGGAAAAAACAAAAAACAAACAAAAAAAAAAAACGTACGGGAGCTCAGGCTGAATCCCACTAGACGCCAGCAAAAAGGGCAGGTTCTTCAAAACAGCAAGAGAAAAATGTATAAAAATTAGTATGCTATAATAAGTTGAACAAATAATAAGATTTTACTTACCGGTAAATCTATTTCTCGTTGTCCGTAGTGGATGCTGGGGACTCCGTATGGACCATGGGGAATAGCGGGCTCCGCAGGAGACTGGGCACTCTAAAGAAAGATTTAGTACTATCTGGTGTGCACTGGCTCCTCCCTCTATGCCCCTCCTCCAGACCTCAGTTAAGGAAACTGTGCCCGGAAGAGCAGACATTATAAGGAAAGGATTTTGGAATCTCGGGTAAGACTCATACCAGCCACACCAATCACACCGTATAACTTGTGATACACTTATTCAGTCAATAGTATGAACAACAACAGGGAATCAACAATGGATGCCAACATAACATAACCCATTATTAAGCAATAACTATGTACACGTATTGCAGAAGAAGTCCGCACTTGGGACGGGCGCTCAGCATCCATTACGGACTACGAGAAATATATTTACCAGTAAGTAAAATCTTATTTTCTCTGACGTCCTAGTGGATGCTGGGGACTCCGTAAGGACCATGGGGATTATACCAAAGCTCCCAAACGGGCGGGAGAGTGCGGATGACTCTGCAGCACCGAATGGGCAAACTCAAGGTCCTCCTCAGCCAGGGTATCAAACTTGTAGAATTTCGCAAATGTGTTTGAACCCGACCAAGTAGCAGCTCGGCAAAGCTGTAATGCCGAGACTCCTCGGGCAGCCGCCCAAGAAGAGCCCACCTTCCTTGTGGAATGGGCTTTCACTGATTTTGGATGCGGCAATCCAGCCGCAGAATGAGCCTGTTGAATCGTGTTACAGATCCAGCGGGCAACGGTTTGCTTTGAAGCAGGAGCACCCAACTTGTTGGGGGCATATAGGATAAACAGCGAGTCAGTTTTCCTGACTCCAGCCGTTCGGGCTACATAAATCTTCAAAGCCCTGACTACATCTAGTAACCTGGAATCCTCCAAGTCACGAGTAGCCACAGGCACTACAATAGGTTGGTTCAAATGAAAAGATGACACCACCTTTGGCAGAAATTGGGGACGAGTCCGCAATTCTGCCCTGTCCATATGAAAAACCAGATAGGGGCTTTTACATGACAAAGCCTCCAATTCTGACACACGCCTAGCCGAAGCTAATGCCAATAGCATGACCACCTTCCACGTGAGATACTTTAGCTCCACGGTCTTAAGTGGTTCAAACCAGTGGGATTTTAGGAAACCCAACACCACGTTGAGATCCCAAGGTGCCACTGGTAGCACAAAAGGGGGCTGAATATGTAGCACTCCCTTAACAAACGTCTGAACTTCAGGAAGAGACGCCAGTTACTTTTGAAAGAAAATGGATAGGGCCGAAATCTGGACCTTTATGGATCCCAACTTCAAGCCCATAGTCACTCCAGACTGTAGAAAGTGCAGAAATCTGCCCAGTTGGAATTCCTCTGTAGGGGCCTTCCTGGCCTCACACCAAGCAACATATTTTCGCCACATGCGGTGATAATGCTTTGCTGTCACGTCCTTCCTAGCCTTTATCAGCGTAGGAATAACTTCCTCCGGAATGCCTTTTTCCGCTAGGATCCGGCGTTCAACCGCCATGCCGTCAAACGCAGCCGCGGTAAGTCTTGGAACAGGCAGGGCCCCTGCTGCAACAGGTCCTGTCTGAGAGGCAGAGGCCATGGGTCCTCTGTGAGCATTTCTTGCAATTCCGGGTACCAAGGCCTTCTTGGCCAATCCGGAACAATGAGTATTGTTCTCACTCCTCTTCTTCTTACGATTCTCAGTACCTTGGGTATGAGAGGAAGAGGAGGGAACACATAGACCGACTGGAACACCCACAGTGTTACCAGGGCGTCCACAGCTATCGCCTGAGGGTCTCTTGACCTGGCGCAATACCGTTGCAGCTTTTTGTTGAGACGGGATGCCATCATGTCTACCTGTGGCAGTTCCCATCGATTTGTAATCTGAATGAAGACTTCGTGATGAAGTCCCCACTCTCCCGGGTGGAGGTCGTGCCTGCTGAGGAAGTCTGCTTCCCAGTTGTCCACCCCCGGAATGAACACTGTTGACAGTGCTTGTACGTGATTCTCCGCCCACCGAAGAATCCTGGTGGCCTCCGCCATCGCGACTCTGCTTCTTGTGCCGCCCTGGCGGTTTACATGAGCCACCGCGGTGATGTTGTCTGACTGAATCAGCACCGGTTGGTTGCGAAGCAGGGGCTTCGCTTGACTCAGGGCGTTGTATATGGCCCTTAGTTCCAGGATATTTATGTGCAGACAAGTTTCCTGACTTGACCACAACCCTTGGAAGTTTTTATCCCTGAGTGACTGCCCTCCACCCCCGGAGGCTTGCATCGTGGTCACCAGGACCCAGTCCTGTATGCCGAATCTGCGGCCCTCGAGAAGGTGAGCACTCTGTAGCCACCACAGAAGAGACACCCTGGCCCTGGGGGACAGAGTGATCAGCCGATGCATCTGAAGATGCGATCCGGACCATTTGTCCAACAGATCCCATTGAAAGATCCTCGCATGGAACCTGCCAAAGGGAATGGCTTCGTACGATGCCACCATCTTTCCCAGGACTCGCGTGCAGTGATGCCCCGAGACCTGTTTCGGTTTTAAGAGGTCTCTGACTAGAGTCACAAGCTCTTGAGCCTTCTCCGTCGGGAGAAACACCTTCTTCTGGTCTGTGTCCAGAATCATGCCCAGAAAGGGCAGACGCGTCGTAAGAATCAGCTGCGACTTCGGGATATTCAGAATCCAGCCATGCTGTTGCAACACTTCCTGTGAGTGCGCTACGCTGATCTGCAACTGCTCCCTCGACCTCGCCTTTATGAGGAGATCGTCCAAGTATGGGATAACTGTGACTCCTTGCTTTCTCAGGATCACCATCATTTCTGCCATTACCTTGGTAAATATTCTCGGTGCCGTGGACAGGCCAAACGGCAACGTCTGGAATTGGTAATGACAGTCCTGTACCACAAATCTGAGGTACTCCTGATGAGGCGGATAAATGGGGACATGCAAGTAAGCATCCTTGATGTCCAGAGACACCATAAAATCCCCCTCTTCCAGGCTTGCAATGACCGCTCTGAGCGATTCCATCTTGAACTTGAATCTTTTCAGATAAATGTTCAGGGACTTTTAATTTAATATAGGTCTGACCGAACCGTCCGGTTTCGGTACCACAAACATTATGGAATAGTATCCCTTCCCCTGTTGAAGAAGGGGAACCTTTACCACCACCTGCTGGAGAAATAGCTTGTGAATTGCCGCTACCACTACTTCCCTTTCTATGGGGGAAGCTGGCAGGGCCGATTTTAGGTAACGTTGAGGGGGCATCACCTCGAATTCCAGCTTGTATCCCTGAGACACAATCTGTATAGCCCAGGGATCCACCTGTGAGCAAACCCACTGGTGGCTGAAATGTCGGAGACGCGCCCCCACCACTCCTGGCTCCACCCGTGGAGCCCCAGCGTCATGCGGTGGATTTAGTGGAAGCCGGGGAGGACTTCTGTTCCTGGGAACTAGCTGTAAGGTGCAGCTTTTTTCCTCTGCCCCTGCCTCTAGCAAGAAAGGAAGCACCTCTGACCTTCTTGCTTCTTTGTGCGCGAAAGGACTGCATTTGGTAATACGGTGCTTTCTTCGGTTGCGAGGGAATATATGGCAAAAAGTTTGACTTCCCAGCAGTAGCTGTGGAAACCAGGTCCGAGAGACCGTCCCCAAACAATTCCTCACCCTTGTAAGGTAACACTTCCATGTGTTTTTTGGAGTCGGCATCACCTGTCCACTGCCGAGTCCACAGGACCCTCCTGGCAGAAATTGACATTGCATTAATTCTAGAGCCCAGTAGGCAAATGTCCCTCTGGGCAGCCCTCATATATAGGACAGTGTCTTTTATATGCCCCAGGGTCAGCATAATGGTATCCCTGTCTAAGGTATCCATTTCCTCAGACAGATTATCTGTCCACGCTGCTACAGCACTACACATCCACGCCGACGCAATTGCCGGCCTCAGTAGAGTCCCTGAATGTGTATAAACAGATTTCAGGATTCTTTCCTGCTTTCTATCTGGTGGATCCTTTAGGGTGGCCGTATCCTGCGACGGCAGGGCCACCTTCTTAGATAAGCGTGTCAGAGCTTTATCTACCCTAGGGGAGGATTCCCAGCGCACCCTGTCCTCTGGCGGGAAAGGGTACGCCATTAGTAACCTTTTGGAAATCAGGACTTTCTTATCTGGGGAATCCCACGCTCTTTCACATAACTCATTTAACTCATGTGAAGGGGGAAAAGTCACCTCTTGCTTTTTCTCCCCATACATATAAACCCTCGTCAGGGACAGGGTTTACCTCTGATATGTGTAAAACATCCATCATCGCTATAATCATGTAACGTATAGCTTTTGTCATTTTTGGTTGCAATTTTGCATCATCGTCATCGACACTGGAGTCAGAATCCGTATCGACATCTGTGTCAACCATTTTGGATAGTGGGCGCTTTTGAGACCCTGAGGGCCTCTGCGCTGTAGGATCAGGCATGGGTTGAGACCCTGACTGGCCCGAGGTATCAGCCTTATCCAACCTTTTATGTAAGGAGTTTACATTATCATTTAACACCTTCCACATATCCATCCAATCAGGTGTCGGCACTGTCGGCGGCGACACGTCAGTCAACTGCACTTGCTCTGCCTCCACATAGCCCTCTTCGTCAAACATGTCGACACACGCGTACCGACACACCACACACACAGGGGAAGCTCTAAATGAGGACAGGACCCCCACAAGGCCTTTTGGAGAGAGAGAGAGAGAGAGTCTGCCAGCACACACCCCAGCGCTATATAACCCAGGGATTACACAGTAATTTAGTGTTTACCCAGTAGCTGCTGTATTATGATTTATGCGCCTAAATTTATGTGCCCCCCCCCCCTCTCTTTTTCACCCTTCTACCGTGATTCTGCAGGGGAGAGCCTGGGGAGCTTCCTCTCAGCGGAGCTGTGGAAGTAAAATGGTGCTGGTGAGTGCTGAGGAAGAAGGCCCCGCCCTCTCAGCGGCAGACTTCTGTCCCGCGATTTTTAGTAAAATAAATGGCGGGGGCTCATACATATAACAGTGTGCCACTGTCTATATGCAGCATTCGCCAGGAGGTAACAATTGCTGCCCAGGGCGCCCCCCCCTGCGCCCTGCACCCTACAGTGACCGGAGTGTGTGGGTTAGTGTGGGCGCAATGGCGCACAGCTGCAGTGCTGTGCGCTACCTCATGTGACAGGAGTCTTCTGCCGCCGATTTCGATGTCTTCTCCGCTTCTGCCGGCTTCTGTCTTCTGGCTCTGGGAGGGGGACGGCGGCGCGGCTCCGGGAACGGACGACAAGGTCAGGTCCTGTGTTCGATCCCTCTGGAGCTAATGGTGTCCAGTAGCCTAAGAAGCGCAACCTAGCCGCAGTTAGTAGGTTTGCTTCTCTCCCCTCAGTCCCTCGTAGCAGAGAGTCTGTTGCCAGCAGAAGCTCTCTGAAAATAAAAAACCTAACTAAAATACTTTCTTATTAGCAAGCTCAGGAGAGCTCACTAAAAGCACCCAGCTCTGTCCGGGCACAGATTCTAACTGAGGTCTGGAGGAGGGGCATAGAGGGAGGAGCCAGTGCACACCAGATAGTACTAAATCTTTCTTTAGAGTGCCCAGTCTCCTGCGGAGCCCGCTATTCCCCATGGTCCTTACGGAGTCCCCAGCATCCACTAGGACGTCAGAGAAATATTAAACCCAATATCAAATGTTTAATGTAAAAGTGTTTCGGCATGATAGCAGGCACATACTGTAAACGAAGAAGACACTGCAAAGTCTTAAATAATAAGTCACACACTAATACCCCTTTTCCTCTAGCTAAATGTACCCGTGTTTTTGCACGGCGGCGTGCATCGACACGGGTTTTTAGTAAAGGGTAACGGCTCAACACGGGTTGAGTGACCTTAGACTCCTACCCGGATAGCTACCTGGGTTGAACACGGTAATTACCCAGACAATTGCAGTGGAAACGGTCATTACCCGTGTTTTCAGACCCGAGTAACTGAAACGCTGATTGGTGCTTCTGGGGCACAGGAAGATGATGTCATCCCTGGGAGACACACTGGGCACATGCAGGCATCGCAGCAGCTTCTAAACGTGGTGTTGACACACTGGGCACAGCTATTCCAGCAGCTTGCAGAAAGACACTCCGCTGGGCACATGCAGGCATTGAAGCAGCTTGCAAACGACACTCTGAAGTCACGCTGGGCACATACAGATATTTATTGCAGCAGCTTCCAAACAAAGACATTATACAGCAGCAGAAGCTCCAGCACAGCAACATGGCTTCCCATACCTGGTCAGACAGAGATAAAAGAGTAAAAAGTCCATTTTTAATGACATCAATGGGCTTTTACAGAGCTTACCCAGGTTAAGTGGAAACAGATCCAACACGGGAATAACCTGTGTCGAAGTGCAGTGGAAACGGCGGGGCCGACGCAGGTTGTAGCCGTATTAAACATCCCGGATCGGACCCAGTACTCAGATGGAAAAGGGATATTAGTTTGGCTACTGATCAACACAAAACTGCTGTAAACAAATTTGCATTACAAGTCATACCACAGCCATGATTTATTCAGTAACAAGTATACAACTGGACAGATATGGAATTGGCAGGTACGTCGCATTTTGACATCCATTACCACAGCTAACGTGGACATGTGCCCTCCTATTTGGTCGGAACGTGACAAGTAAGTGGATGTAATCCTGTTAACCAAGGGCAAACTTTTGTCCTTTTTATGTCCTTCAAATAGAACCTTGTAGTTAGAAGTAACTTTCACATGTAAGTTGAACAAGGCTGTCTTTGCAAGATCTAACGTTCCTGTGTCACCATTTATTTATTGCTGGAGTATTTTTAGTTTCCGTTTCATACAGGCACCAGATGGGTCCTCAGATCTACTGACCAATATGGTTTCGTCCAGCACAATATTAGAATGTTATAGCATACACTGACTTTCCATGAAATAAAGCATCTCACAAGCATATGGGTTTTGCAAGCCAGCTGTATATGCTTTATTAGAAACCATTCACCACCTTGTCTAAAGTTACTGCAAACAAACATGAATTAGTAACTGCATCTGACCTGCAGACGACTCTGCATAACAATATCCCAACCAATAGCTGCATCCATTGCTGCCATCTTGGAATTATAGTCCTGGACGGATGACTCAGAGAAAGAGACCAGGTACCAGCCAAATTATAGAGAAACACCATTTATTGGTTCCCACTATTTCTTTTTTTCAGTCTCCATTTCTCCCATTAGTTCTGAAATAGGTCTAAATAACTTCTCATCAAGCTCCGTCTCTTTCCTAAATACTGCCCAGATCAATATAGCTGTTATAGACAAGCAGACTGGCAGCACTTTCCACCAGGGCTGCTTGTAGTCACTACCAAACGATTGTGCGACAGTCCATTGGCGGTGGCTGCCTTTGCTCGTTGAGAATCTTAGAGGCTTTGAGTTTTCTTTCTCTTCTGTATAATCCGGGTGGCTTTTAAGGTGAACCATCCGAGCATTGCCAGAAGCAATGGGAGACTGTAAAATCCTGGAATATACACAGTGATAACAGTAAGGAGAAAGGTCACATACAGCAGTTTGCTTACATTTTAAATTCACCTTAACAGCTATACTCTGCTGCACCCCAGATGCATGGTCCTCTGCTGGTCATTCACAACCTACTATAGATTCTGAGCTGGACTTCAACAACTGGGTAACAGTGGGAGCACTCAGTAATATCCTGTGCTAATGCACTGGGACTGGTGTAGTGCGTAAAACAGAGATGGGCAGTAGATGCCCTGCCCTGCCCTACCCTCCCCCCCCCACCACCACCTCCCTGCTCTGTTATAATGTATATGCTTGCTTAAAAAAGTGTGCAGTTCTGTTATAAAAAGGTGTCTCATTGACTAAACATGTTAATTCAACTTAATACTATGATTGAGAGGTATTAGGTTGACAGAGATATCAACATTCATAACCTCCACATGAGAATTTCGATAATTCATTAGCTATGTATTACTAAACCTATCATCAATATTTCACATATGGACAGTCTCACTGCATACAGATTAAGAGTAAAGTATGACCCCTTAAAAGGTTAGAGGGTCACCTAATCCCCTCCTGAAGTGTATAATTGCCCCTCACTGGTGTAGAGTGTACTTGAGTCCAATAAATGCAAATAATGAAACCCTTTTTACTTAGCTATCCGCTTTTGGTGCCCTTATTTAGTAAGGGGACCAGAATCAGATTCACATGATCTCACTACAGAGAAGACAACTCTTAAAAAGGAATAAAACAGAAGTGATGTCCTCTTCCTATACAGATACTGGTAATAAAACAGAAGTGATGTCCTCTTCCTATACAGATAGTGGTAATAAAACAGAAGTGATGTCCTCTTCCTATACAGATAGTGGTAATAAAACAGAAGTGATGTCCTCTTCCTATACAGATACTGGTAATAAAACAGAAGTGATGTCCTCTTCCTATACAGATACTGGTAATAAAACAGAAGTGATGTCCTCTTCCTATACAGATACTGGTAATAAAACAGAAGTGATGTCCTCTTCCTATACAGATACTGGTAATAAAACAGAAGTGATGTCCTCTTCCTATACAGATACTGGTAATAAAACAGAAGTGATGTCCTCTTCCTATACAGATACTGGTAATAAAACAGAAGTGATGTCCTCTTCCTATACAGATACTGGTAATAAAACAGAAGTGATGTCCTCTTCCTATACAGATACTGGTAATAAAACAGAAGTGATGTCCTCTTCCTATACAGATACTGGTAATAAAACAGAAGTGATGTCCTCTTCCTATACAGATACTGGTAATAAAACAGAAGTGATGTCCTCTTCCTATACAGATACTGGTAATAAAACAGAAGTGATGTCCTCTTCCTATACAGATACTGGTAATAAAACAGAAGTGATGTCCTCTTCCTATACAGATACTGGTAATAAAACAGAAGTGATGTCCTCTTCCTATACAGATACTGGTAATAAAACAGAAGTGATGTCCTCTTCCTATACAGATACTGGTAATAAAACAGAAGTGATGTCCTCTTCCTATACAGATACTGGTAATAAAACAGAAGTGATGTCCTCTTCCTATACAGATACTGGTAATAAAACAGAAGTGATGTCCTCTTCCTATACAGATACTGGTAATAAAACAGAAGTGATGTCCTCTTCCTATACAGATACTGGTAATAAAACAGAAGTGATGTCCTCTTCCTATACAGATAGTGGTAATAAAACAGAAGTGATGTCCTCTTCCTATACAGATACTGGTAATAAAACAGAAGTGATGTCCTCTTCCTATACAGATAGTGGTAATAAAACAGAAGTGATGTCCTCTTCCTATACAGATACTGGTAATAAAACAGAAGTGATGTCCTCTTCCTATACAGATAGTGGTAATAAAACAGAAGTGATGTCCTCTTCCTATACAGATACTGGTAATAAAACAGAAGTGATGTCCTCTTCCTATACAGATACTGGTAATAAAACAGAAGTGATGTCCTCTTCCTATACAGATACTGGTAATAAAACAGAAGTGATGTCCTCTTCCTATACAGATACTGGTAATAAAACAGAAGTGATGTCCTCTTCCTATACAGATACTGGTAATAAAACAGAAGTGATGTCCTCTTCCTATACAGATAGTGGTAATAAAACAGAAGTGATGTCCTCTTCCTATACAGATAGTGGTAATAAAACAGAAGTGATGTCCTCTTCCTATACAGATAGTGGTAATAAAACAGAAGTGATGTCCTCTTCCTATACAGATACTGGTAATAAAACAGAAGTGATGTCCTCTTCCTATACAGATACTGGTAATAAAACAGAAGTGATGTCCTCTTCCTATACAGATACTGGTAATAAAACAGAAGTGATGTCCTCTTCCTATACAGATACTGGTAATAAAACAGAAGTGATGTCCTCTTCCTATACAGATACTGGTAATAAAACAGAAGTGATGTCCTCTTCCTATACAGATACTGGTAATAAAACAGAAGTGATGTCCTCTTCCTATACAGATACTGGTAATAAAACAGAAGTGATGTCCTCTTCCTATACAGATACTGGTAATAAAACAGAAGTGATGTCCTCTTCCTATACAGATACTGGTAATAAAACAGAAGTGATGTCCTCTTCCTATACAGATACTGGTAATAAAACAGAAGTGATGTCCTCTTCCTATACAGATACTGGTAATAAAACAGAAGTGATGTCCTCTTCCTATACAGATACTGGTAATAAAACAGAAGTGATGTCCTCTTCCTATACAGATACTGGTAATAAAACAGAAGTGATGTCCTCTTCCTATACAGATACTGGTAATAAAACAGAAGTGATGTCCTCTTCCTATACAGATACTGGTAATAAAACAGAAGTGATGTCCTCTTCCTATACAGATACTGGTAATAAAACAGAAGTGATGTCCTCTTCCTATACAGATACTGGTAATAAAACAGAAGTGATGTCCTCTTCCTATACAGATACTGGTAATAAAACAGAAGTGATGTCCTCTTCCTATACAGATACTGGTTAATTACCAGCCCCCAAATGCAGGACAGCAGACCTCAATGTCCTTATTTCTCTCCAAGCAGGACCATTGATCTCCATGTTACAAAGAACCCACACTAAGACACGTAATAAAACACACATCAACATTTCTACAGAGCAGACAGACGATTTCTTAGCTATGAATAATGCCAAGTCACTGAGGTCACACAATCAAACAGCACAGTGGGCATTGTAGTTAGCATTACTGACTCACAGGACTGAGGTCTTGGATTCAAATCCCACCAAAGCACTCTGAGCAGAGTTTGTATGTTCTCCACATGACTGCATGGGCTTCTTCCACACAACCCAAAACCACCAATAGATTAACGGACTACTGACACCAGGGATACTCTCTCTCTCTCTATATCTATCTATATACGGTTGGTTCTATATCGGAGTGGGAGAAGGGACCTTCTGACGTACCTAGGGGAGGAGACACGTCACCAGGGGGAGGAGCTACGGCCGAACAGGGTACCCGAAAAGTTCGCTCGCCACGCATCGGGCTCGGTGGCTCGCTCCGCTCGCCACCTAATTACTAAAGGTAATAGTTGGTGGCGGGGATAGTGGAGCAACTGTCCCGCTGGCCTAGCTCCTCCCCATTGTGTCGTGGCCCCTCCCCCTTACGGAAAAGGTCCCTTAGGCCACTTGGATCTAGCCTCAACCATCTATATACACACACACACACTTTAAACAGCTGTGCTTAATATGTGTGGATAAATATTTAACTGGTCATAATAAGAATTTACTTACCGATAATTCTATTTCTCATAGTCCGTAGTGGATGCTGGGACTCCGTCAGGACCATGGGGAATAGCGGGCTCCGCAGGAGACAGGGCACATCTAAATAAAGCTTTTAGGATCACATGGTGCGTACTGGCTCCTCCCCCTATGACCCTCCTCCAAGCCTCAGTTAGGTACTGTGCCCGGACGAGCGTACACAATAAGGAAGGATCTTGAATCCCGGGTAAGACTCATACCAGCCACACCAATCACACCGTACAACTTGTGATCTGAACCCAGTTAACAGTATGATAACAAAAAACGAAGTAGCCTCTGAAAAGATGGCTCACAACAATAGTAATAACCCGATCTTTGTAACAATAACTATGTACAAGTATTGCAGACAATCCGCACTTGGGATGGGCGCCCAGCATCCACTACGGACTATGAGAAATAGAATTATCGGTAAGTAAATTCTTATTTTCTCCAACGTCCTAGTGGATGCTGGGACTCCGTCAGGACCATGGGGATTATACCAAAGCTCCCAAACGGGCGGGAGAGTGCGGATGACTCTGCAGCACCGAATGAGAGAACTCCAGGTCCTCCTTAGCCAGAGTATCAAATTTGTAAAATTTTACAAACGTGTTCTCCCCTGACCACGTAGCTGCTCGGCAAAGTTGTAATGCCGAGACCCCTCGGGCAGCCGCCCAAGATGAGCCCACTTTCCTTGTGGAGTGGGCCTTTACAGATTTAGGCTGTGGCAGGCCTGCCACAGAATGTGCAAGTTGGATTGTGCTACAGATCCAACGTGCAATCGTCTGTTTAGACGCAGGAGCACCCATCTTGTTGGGTGCATACAATATAAACAACGAGTCAGATTTTCTGACTCCAGCTGTCCTTGAAATATATATTTTTAATGCTCTGACAACGTCCAGTAACTTGGAGTCCTCCAAGTCGCTAGTAGCCGCAGGCACCACAATAGGCTGGTTCAAGTGAAAAGCCGAAACCACCTTAGGGAGAAAATGAGGACGTGTCCGCAGTTCTGCCCTGTCCGAATGGAAAATCAGATATGGGCTTTTGTATGATAAAGCCGCCAACTCTGAAACTCTCCTGGCTGAAGCCAGGGCCAATAGCATGGTTACCTTCCATGTAAGGTATTTTAAATCTACCGATTTTAGAGGCTCAAACCAATGAGATTTGAGAAAATTCAAAACTACGTTCAAATCCCACGGTGCCACTGGAGGCACTATTGGGGGTTGTATATGTAGTACACCTTTGACAAAAGTTTGTACTTCAGGCACTGATGCCAATTCCTTCTGGAAGAAGATTGATAAGGCCGAAATTTGAACTTTAATGGACCCCAATTTTAGGCCCATAGACACTCCTGCTTGCAGGAAATGTAAGAATCGACCCAATTGAAATTCTTCCGTTGGAGCCTTCTTGGCCTCACACCACGCAACATATTTCCGCCAAATGCGGTGATAATGTTGTACAGTCACTTCCTTTCTAGCCTTAATCAAGGTAGGAATAACTTCCTCTGGAATGCCCTTTTCTTTTAGAATCCGGCGTTCAACCGCCATGCCGTCAAACGCAGACGCGGTAAGTCTTGGAACATACAAGGTCCCTGCTGAAGCAGATCCCTTCTTAGAGGTAGAGGCCACGGATCCTCCGTGAGCATCTCTTGAAGTTCCGGATACCAAGTTCTTCTTGGCCAGTCCGGAGCCACCAGTATTGTTCTTACTCCTCTTTTCCGTATAATTCTCAGTACCTTTGGTATGAGAGGCAGAGGAGGGAACACATACACTGACTGGTACACCCACGGTGTTACCAGAGCGTCCACAGCTATTGCCTGAGGGTCTCTTGACCTGGCGCAATATCTGTCCAATTTTTTGTTGAGGCGAGACGCCATCATGTCCACCTTTGGTTTTTCCCAACGGTTCACAATCATGTGGAAGACTTCTGGATGAAGTCCCCACTCTCCCGGGTGAAGGTCGTGTCTGCTGAGGAAGTCTGCTTCCCAGTTGTCCACTCCCGGGATGAACACTGCTGACAGTGCTATGACATGATTCTCCGCCCAGCGCAGAATCCTTGCAGCTTCTGTCATTGCTCTTCTGCTTCTCGTGCCGCCTTGTCGGTTTACGTGGGCGACTGCCGTGATGTTGTCCGACTGGATCAACACCGGCTGACCCTGAAGCAGCGATTTTGCCAGGCTTAGAGCATTGTAGATCGCTCTTAGCTCCAGTATATTTATGTGAAGGGACGTCTCCAGGTTTGACCACACGCCCTGGAAGTTTCTTCCCTGTGTGACTGCTCCCCAGCCTCGTAGGCTGGCATCCGTAGTCACCAGGACCCAGTCCTGTATGCCGAATCTGCGGCCCTCTAACAGATGGGCACTCTGCAACCACCACAGGAGAGACAACCTTGTTCTTGGTGACAGTGTTATCCGCTGATGCATGTGCAGATGCGATCCGGACCATTTGTCCAGCAGATCCCACTGAAATGTCCGTGCATGGAATCTGCCGAATGGAATCGCTTCGTAAGAAGCCACCATCTTTCCCAGGACTCTTGTGCATTGATGTACTGACACAGTTCCTGGTTTTAGGAGGTTCCTGACAAGTTCGGATAACTCCCTTGCTTTCTCCTCCGGGAGAAACACCTTTTTCTGAACCGTGTCCAGAATCATTCCCAGGAACAGCAGACGAGTTGTCGGGGTCAATTGAGATTTTGGAAGATTCAGAATCCACCCGTGTTGCTGAAGCACTACCTGGGTTAGTGCTACACCGACTTCCAGCTGTTCTCTGGACTTTGCCCTTATCAGGAGATCGTCCAAGTAAGGGATAATTAATACGCCTTTTCTTCGTAGAAGAACCATCATTTCGGTCATTACCTTGGTAAAGACCCGAGGGGCCGTGGACAAACCAAACGGCAGCGTTTGAAACTGATAATGACAGTCTTGTATCACGAACCTGAGATACCCTTGGTGTGAGGGGTAAATTGGGACATGCAGATAAGCATCTTTTATGTCCAGGGACACCATGAATCTTCCAGATTCGCTATCACTGCTCTGAGTGACTCCATCTTGAACTTGAATTTCTGTATGTACAGGTTCAAGGATTTCAGGTTTAGAATAGGTCTTACCGAACCGTCCGGCTTCGGTACCACAAATAGTGTGGAATAATACCCCTTTCCCTGTTGTAGGAGGGGTACCTTGACTATCACCTGCTGAGAATACAGCTTGTGAATGGCTTCCAAAACCGACGTCCTTTCTGAGGGAGACGTTGGTAAAGCAGACTTTAGGAACCGGCGAGGGGGAGACCTTTCGAACTCCAACATGTAACCCTGAGATATTATCTGCAGGATCCACGGGTCCACTTGTGAGCGAGCCCACTGATTGCTGAAAATCTTGAGTCGACCCCCCACCGCTCCTGAGTCCGCTTGTAAAGCCCCAGCGTCATGCTGATGGCTTTGTAGAACCCAGGGCGGGCTTCTGGTCCTGGGCAGGGGCTGCTTGCTGCCCTCTCTTACCCTTTCCTCTGCCTCGCGGCAGATAAGACTGTCCTTTTGGTCGCTTGTTTTTATAGGAGCGAAAGGACTGCGGCTGAAAAGACGGTGTCTTTTTCTGTTGGGAGGGGGTCTGAGGTAAAAAAGTGGATTTGCCGGCAGTTGCCGTGGCCACCAGGTCCGAAAGACCGACCCCAAATAATTCCTCTCCTTTATATGGCAATACTTCCATATGCCTTTTGGAATCCGCATCACCTGACCACTGTCGCGTCCATAAACTTCTTCTGGCAGATATGGACATCGCGCTTACTCTTGATGCTAGAGTACAAATATCCCTCTGAGCATCTCGCATATAAAGAAAAGCATCCTTTAATTGCTCTAGAGTCAATAAAATACTGTCCCTATCCAGGGTATCAATATTTTCAGTCAGAGAATCCAACCACACTACCCCAGCACTGCACATCCAGGCTGAGGCTACTGCCGGTCGCAGTATAACACCAGTATGTGTGTATATACTCTTCAGTGTAGTTTCCAGCCTCCTATCTGCTGGATCCTTGAGGGCGGCCGTATCAGGAGACGGCAACGCCACTTGCTTTGATAAACGTGTGAGCGCCTTATCCACCCTAGGGGGTGTTTCCCAGCGCGCCCTAACCTCTGGTGGGAAAGGGTATAATGCCAATAACTTCTTGGAAATTAGCAGTTTTCTATCTGGGTTAACCCACGCTTCGTCACACACGTCATTCAATTCCTCTGATTCTGGAAAAGCTACAGGTAGTTTTTTCACCCCCCACATAATACCCCTCTTTGAGGTACCAGCAGTATCAGAGATCTGCAAAGCCTCCTTCATTGCCGTGATCATATAACGTGTGGCCCTATTGGAAAATACGTTTGTTTCTTCACCGTCGACACTAGATTCATCTGTGTCGGTACCCGTGTCGACTGACTGAGGTAAGGGACGTTTTACAGCCCCTGACGGTGTCTGAGACGCCTGAGCCGGTACTAACTGGTTTTCCGGCCGTCTCATTTCGTCAACTGACTTTTGTAATGTGCTAACATTATCACGTAATTCCATAACTAAAGCCATCCATTCCGGTGTCGACTCCCTAGGGGGTGACATCACCATTACCGGCAATTGCTCTGCCTCCACACCAACATCGTCCTCATACATGTCGACACACACGTACCGACACACAGCAGCCACACAGGGAATGCTCTAATCGAAGACAGGACCCTCTTAGCCCTTTGGGGAGACAGAGGGAGAGTTTGCCAGCACACACCAAAAGCGCTATAAATGTATATAAACAACCCTAGAAGGTGTTGTTTTTGATATAAGCGCTTTTAATATATCAATATCGCCAAATTATGCCCCCCTTCTCTTTGTTACCCTGTTTCTGTAGTGCAGTGCAGGGGAGAGTCCTGGGAGCCTTCCTCACCAGCGGAGCTGAGCAGGAAAATGGCGCTGAGTGCTGAGGAGAATAAGCTCCGCCCCTTTTTCGGCGGGCTTTTCTCCCGGGTTTTAAGAAAACTGGCCTGGGTTAAATACATACATATAGCCTTAATGGCTATATGTGATGTATTTATTTTGCCACTAAAGGTATTTAATATTGCTGCCCAGGGCGCCCCCAGCAGCGCCCTGCACCCTCCGTGACTGAATCAGTGAGACGTGTAGCAACAATGGCGCACAGCTGCAGTGCTGTGCGCTACCTTCATGAAGACTGAGGAGTCTTCTGCCGCCTGCTTTCCGGACCTCCGTCTTCAGCGTCTGTAAGGGGGATCGGCGGCGCGGCTCCGGGACGAACCCCAGGAGGACCTGTGTTCCGACTCCCTCTGGAGCTAAGTGTCCAGTAGCCTAAGACTCCAATCCATCCTGCACGCAGGTGAGTTGGAAATCTCTCCCCTAAGTCCCTCGATGCAGTGATCCTGTTGCCAGCAGGATTCACTGAGATTTAAACCTAAAAAAACTTTTTCTAAGCAGCTCTTTAGGAGAGCCACCTAGATTGCACCCTTCTCGGACGGGCACAAAAACCTAACTGAGGCTTGGAGGAGGGTCATAGGGGGAGGAGCCAGTACGCACCATGTGATCCTAAAAGCTTTATTTAGATGTGCCCTGTCTCCTGCGGAGCCCGCTATTCCCCATGGTCCTGACGGAGTCCCAGCATCCACTAGGACGTTAGAGAAAAAATAGCTGTGATTTTAGCACTGTAACATTACCTCTGCATAAGACAAACCTGTCATCCTCTACGGCTAGGAGCCTGTCATTATACTATCACACACAGCACAGAGGGGGTGCATAGCAGGTAACGCAGTCACTGCACCCCCTCCTCCTGCCTGGGATACACAGCTACTAATAACATGGAGGGCATGCTACCTGCGGGCTGCCAGGGTGCACAGACTCCGCCTCATGCTGCCTGGTCACAGGCGGCTGCCGGGTAATCCCAGCACTGGCGGCAGCCGGATCTTCTCACGCAGCAGAAGCAGTAGCACCGGCCTCTCTCTCCGCCGGCTCCCACACAACAATACACATGCTCTGAAGGTCGCCGGAAAAGGACGTGACGTTATCCAAACACACTTCCTGCATGAGGCTGAGGGCGCCATTTTACTTTCTGGTACACTGTGATTCCGCAGAGAGAACAAGAACAGTAAGAGGAGTTCAATACAGTAATTTTCTGGGTGTTTAACATGCAAGCGGTGATGTGTTTCAGAAATGTCAGACGGCGGCTACTGTGCCTGGGGTGAGCCGTAAAATTACACTGCACCCATGCCTAGATCGCCCCCTGGCGGCCACTGGTGGGCTTAGGACACAGCTATAGAAACTATACAGCCTCCCTCTCTACAGTTATTTTATGTATATTACATCTCATTTAAGTTACCCTTTGTTTTATATTATTATTTGTTACAATTCACACTACAGTGGGGGTATTCATGTGTAACAAAAATCTCTCTCTCACTCTATAAACATATACATTTGTTTTATATATAAATATACATTATATATATATATATATATATATATATATATATATATATTCCATTTATATATAGGCTTACCATACTATCCTTATAAACCGGGACACTCATAGATTACACAGGGTTTGTGGCTGATATAAACCAGGTGAAATGCAGGCATGAAGTCAGCCAGACACAGAACCTGTGTAATTAATGAGTGTCCCAGTTTAACCACTTAATTGACAATTTTTTTCTGCCAAAAACCGCTCAGAAATTGTCGTTTTTTTGTGTGAGTGAATTAGGTGAAGAACATGAATTTAACCCAATCAAAAATGATTTTAGTAAAAAAAATTAAAAAAATTGTATTTTTCTCTCTCTCCAAACATTGCGACATCTATCGGTAACATCGCAACTTTAGTTTTTACATCCCGGATAGCTGGCAGGTACACAGGGGGTGGCTTGTGGGGGGTTGGTATACACTTACCAGCGGCTGCCATTGTTTGCAGCTGCTGGAAGTGGGGGATCCTGCTGTGCTGCACGGCAGTCAGTAGGGGAGAGTGCTGGAAGGCAGAGGACCTTCCGGTCCCTCTGACAGCAGCAGCGGAGGGAAGTTTCCCTTCCCTGCCGCTGCTAACACAGTTTATCTGACTGGTTGCATCCTGCAACCAGGTCAGATAAAGCACTTGCAGGCATGGTCGCATCTGATGCGACCATGCCAGGCAAGTGGTTAAAGGGATAATAGTATGGTAAGTATATATATATATATATATATATATATATATATATATATATATATATATATAGAGAGAGAGAGCATCTACAGTAGTTCTTGGTTGTGATTCAGTAATACCTGTCGGGTGATGATAAGCAGTCCCTCCGCTATTCCATTAAGCAGTGCGTAGAGTGAAATATTGCAAGTCCAGTAAGGCTGGGTACATACTGAGCTATGTTAGCGACGGCGTTTTGGTGCGACATTGCTCCGGTGTGTACCCAGCTTAAGTCTTCTGCAGACAGAGCAGTGCCTTGTATGTCAGCGTCTGCCCTGTAAGGCACTGCAGGCAGATGCACAAAGGGCGGAGTCTCACTGTTACTCTACCAGTCTACCCCTATCGAGGTACGCTTCAGCTCATTTCACCATCTCCAGATGGTAAACTAGCATTAAGAAGCAAAATGGAAACAAGATGTTCCCATTCTTCTATGAATTGCTCTGTCCATACTATTTTACGGAGAAGCGATTCTATCACTAATCGGGGATAACTAAAGAATTCTAAAGCCGGGTACACACTGGAGCAATGTTGGGCCAATTTGCTATTTCCTAAAACACAAATCACCTTCATCGCTAGGTTTGATGTGCCGCACAACAAACCTAGAGATATTGCTATCAACCTTGTTTATGCTAGTGAAGGATAAAACTTGATTGTTCCATCCTTCATTAAACTCGTTCTAATTGGTACTGGCAATCCCCGCTTTAGGACTTTCGTTGCCGGGTCCAGTTGCCATAGCGGTGGTGGGTGGAGCCGGCATCAGTGGTGGCGCTGGGAGATGAGCTCATCTCCGCGGCGCCTCTCTCTATGTAGTGAATGGGTCCTGGGTCACATCGACCTGGCAACCCGTTCACACTGCCCCTGATCCGGTATTCAACCTGGGAATATCACTGATTTATTCCCGGTTATAATTACCGAGTCAGGCGACCCGGGAATTCGCCATGGCCCCTTTACACTGCACAGCGACCCGTGTCGACCCGGCAATATACCATGTCGATACCGGGTTATTTGTACAGTGTGAAAGGAGCTCTAATCACTAGAGGATAATGCAGACAAAATGTAGCCGGAACATTTCATCTAGTAGACATATTCCAATATGCAGGAACACACACCTGGGGGCTTATGTATCAAGATGTTTTTTTCATTCATAATGTAGAAACTGGAGTTTCTGCATAATTTTATGAATTGTTGTCATTTACTAATAGTCTAATGCACTGTAGACCACGGTCCCTATTATTATCAATGGAGGCCACAGTGTGACCCCTGTGTACCAAACGCCATCCTCAGATGGTGTAAACCTATTTATGCCCATGGAGGTATTCTTCCAATCCCTCTCACGCAGCTTCCAGTTAGTTACACTGCACGGAAATATGAAAGACACCTCTGATATGCCTGAAGGTAACTCTCAGTGACAGCAGCTATTGCTACCGCTGTCCATTTGAGTTACAGTTGGTACATAGCGGGGAAATTTTGAATAAAAATGACAAAGTCAATCACAATGCAGATTGTTAATTGCTGCATTGACACTATTATTAACACATAGGCCAGGGATGGGGAACCTTCGGCCCTCCAGCTGTTATTAAACTACACATCCCAGCATGCCCTGCAACAGTTTTAGCATGGCCACATAGCAAAACTGTAGCAAGGCATACTGGAATGTGTAGTTTAACAACAGCTGGCGGGCCAAAGGTTCCCCACCCCTGACATAGGCACTGCATGATAGCAGAACTACAGTATAGCAGCATTTATGTCACATTTCTTCAATGCACAGTGTAATATTCATGGGCATATTCAATTAGCCGCGGATCGCCCTATTCAATGTATGGAGATTACTCCGCACGTGAATCCCCGGGGGTGGACTGAACTTCGAAGCTTCATGAGCTACGATTAAAAGTCAGTTAAAAAAATGGCAACATTGGGGGTTCAAGGATGGGAAAACCCATTCATTCCGCAGTTTACTCCATGATTTTAGGCACGGAAAAAAGGCTATTTAACAGCCGTTCCCTACGCTGAGGGCATTTTAGCCGACAGCCTAATTAATTATACGCCCGTCAGACTCTATATAGATGTATGATATTATATCTCACAACATTTGGGGCCATAATCAATTGGGCGCAATTTAAAACAAATAAATCTTGCACCGTTGGGTTTTTCCAGCAGGTGCAGGATTTTTGGTATCCAGTTGGGTGCAATCATTATTTTTTTTTCCACAAAGTACTTACATTTTTTTGAACACCTCTAGACCAAGTCCAGTTTTTCCTAAAATACATATTTTAATCAAAAATTGTCAGGAATTGCTTTGGAACCCTTTGGACACCCCACCTAATGACTAATTAAGCAATTGGAAGTTTTCAATTAGCTTAATTAGTCCATAATTACTCACCTTCTGCAGCACTCTCTTCCTCCTCCGCTTCTTGTCCTAATTTAGATCTGATTGCAGCAGCAAATTTGTTAACTATTGGGTAAAACCATGTGTACTGCAGCAAGGGGGCAGATATAACATGTGCAGGGGGGATGTGGTCAAGATCCCGCCGGACGGAATCCCGGCGGTCGAAATACTGACACTGGGATCCCGACCGGCACAATCCCGAAATATTCTCCCTCCGTGGGTGTCCGCGACACCCATAGAGGGAGAATAAATTAGTGTGCAGAGCGTAGCGAGCCACCGTGCCCACGGCATGGTGAGCGCAGCAAGCCCGCAAGGGGCTGACTTGCGCTCTCCCCCCTGTCGGGATTGTGCCAGTCGGGATCCCGGTGTCGGTATTCCGACCGCCGGGATCCCGTCCGGCGGGATTTCGTACTGATCCAGTGCAGAGAGAGTTAGATTTGGGTGGGGTGTGCTCAAACTGAAATCTAAATTGCAGTTTAGAAATAAAGAAGCCAGTATTTACCCTGCACAGAAACAATATAACCCATCCAAATCTACATCTCTCTGCACATGTTATATCTGCCCCACCCGCAGTGCACAATTTGCTGCTGCGATCAGATCTGAATTAGGCCCTTTGTCCCTTCTTAGCATCACAGACAGCAGCATCCAAGGAACGGATACAGGCACATTACTAAAGGGCGCTACACACTTGGTGACATCGATGATAGATATGAACGATATTGTTAAAAAAATTAACAATAAATTGTTCATATCGCTCAATGGGGGTAATTCTGAGTTGATCGCAGCAGGAACTTTGTTAGCAGTTGGGCAAAACCATGTGCACTACAGGGGAGGCAGATATAACATGTGCAGAGAGAGTTAGATTTGGGTGTGGTGTGTTCAATCTGCAATCTAAATTGCAGTGTAAAAATAAAGCAGCCAGTATTTATCCTGCACAGAAACAAAATAACCCACCCAAATCTAACGCTCACTGCAAATGTTATATCTGCCCCCCCCTGCAGTGCACATGGTTTTGCCCAACTGCTAAAAAATTTCCTGCTGCGATCAACTTGGAATTACCCCCATGATGCACTGCACTACACTACTGCTCATCCTGCACTATACATCATGCTACACTACCACTCACTTTGCATTATGCATTGCACTAAACTACTGCTCCCCCTACGCTATGCATTGTAATACACTACCGCTTATCCTGTACCCCCTCCCTGCACACTCACTGTGCTCTTTACTGCACCCCCTCCCTGCACTATCGCTCACCCTGCACTATGCATTCCCCCGCCATGCGCACACACTGCACTACACTAATGCTCACCCTGCATTAGGGAGGCCAATCCTGGGCCTTTTTTCCAATCCCGGGTATCTGGATTCAAAAATGGTCAATCCCGGGATACCCGGGATTGGCTTTCAATTGTGTCCAGCCGTCCCCCCACGCCCCGCCCTGCCCCGCCTCTCCCCACCCGCCCCGCAGATATAAATAAATGTACAAACCTGCACAGCCGGGCGGCGGGTGAGTGCAGGGGGAGCCGGGAGGAGGAGGCAGCGGCGGCGGGTGAAGACCACCGTACCTTCCGGCTCTGCGGCTGCTGACAGGGCAGCGTGACCTCACAGTCACAGTGCATTATAATACACTACCATTCAGTCTACACTGTGCACTGCACTACTGTACTGCTCACCCTGCAGTATGCATTACACTACTGCACCCACTCCCCGAACAAGCTAAATTAACGCTCACCTTGCACCCTCTCCCCACACACACTACAGTGCTCATCCTGCACCCACACACAGCATTGGCAGCCTGCCAGCAGCTGCATGCTAATTCGAAAAGTAAATAAAATTTCCCTGGCACAGGAATTTCCATGCAAAAAAAATTGCGAACACTCTTTTTAAAATTTGATCTTATAGATATCGGGATCATGTATATCCACGGTAATTCAAAATATGCAATTTTTATTTTTTCAGATAAAATCCTGGATTTAATTGGACTGCCCCTTATACCGGGATCAGTATGAAATACCTACAATCAAAATCCCGACAGCAATTGACTGACGGTCAAAATCCCGACAAGGTCAAAATACTGACATTTAAAATACAGACAAGGTTAAAATACCAACATTTAAAATGACGTCAGGTCAAAAAGTCGACAAGTTTGGACACCATATTAGTGTGCCGCGTCCCCTCACTTGGCTCGCTGAGCTCGCCATGCTTCAAGCACAGTGCCGAGCGCACTATTATATTCCCCCTCCAGGTGCACTGGGATGGTAAAGTGTGAACTAGCCGGTTTCAATTGAAAATAATGGAAAACTCATGTCGACTTTGTGACCTGTCGACATTTTAAATGACGGTATTTTGACCGTTGGGATTTTGATTGTAGATAAATTGACTGCATCCCCTTATACCCTTTATATATACTGTATTCTACAAGCAACACATACAGTACATGATAAAACATACTGTACATCCTGCATGGGTAAATTGCACTATTAGGGGCTTCCGGGTAACTAATCTCCACTTGCGCCTATAAAATTAGAAACACATTTTACCTCTGTTTTAAAAGTGATAAGGAGGGCAGTGACGAACACATGCTGATATAATACCAGGCTTGAGGATATTGTTTTATCTGTGGTATAATAAACTCTACATGTAGACCTATTCAACTACTGTAACAACGAGTGATGGTCTGTGCAACTGAAATACTAAATGATTGCACCTTAATACTTTATTAAACCAGAGTTATCGTTATGTCAGATTATACTACTATTACCCATTATCACATCATTAGCAGATCTACATAGCAATGTTATTGCAAGCACATGAACGTCAGTGCGCATGCGCGCCGCTAACACCAAGGTTCTGCTCTTGGAGTTTAACATCTGCGTCTCTGCCAACATTTTTGCGCATGCGCAGTGAATCTACTAACGGCGCTAGCAGTGAGTGGGCGGGGCTTAGTTCTGTACCTGCCAGTGCCGGCAGCAGCGTGGAGAAGGCGGAAGTGTCTGCGGCAGCACAGTAAGAGACAACGTGGGTCACAGCCGGGATACTCATAGTTATTATTGTCCGTTCTGCAGTAATATATAGCATTGGTAATCATGCAGCCGGAGGTGTATTACACGTTCTAGTGTCTGCTGCGGTTTTCTATATGTATCATGCTATGGCTGGTGTTATAAAGTTAGTGACTATTAGCTGTATACGTTCATAGAACTCAGTAACTTCATCAGGTTTACCATACTTACTCTTTAATCCGAGACTGTCATGAACTACACAGTTTCTTTGTCTGGCCGACCCCAAGCCTGCATTTCAGCTGGTTTTAATCAGCCTCAGAACCTGTGTAATTCATAAGTGTCCTGGTTGATGGGAAAGTATGGTAAACCGGCTAATTATAATAAATCTAAGGAGTATACAATCTCATCTATGGATTACTATAACCCTTTACATAGAAGACACACTAATCGAATACTTGACAGCAGGACTGGCAGCAGAACATATAGGTGTTGAGTCTAATTATCCCCAGGGGGGCGAGTTGTAGTTGCAACATCTTGGAAACGCTGGATGTGGCACCTCAATCTGCATCCCATCCCAAAGTTACAGAGTTTTGTATGCAGCTCTGTGGGATTTGGGAAGGGTTGTGTCTATATCGGAGTGGGAGAAGGGACCTTCTGACGTCCCTAGGGGAGGAGACACGTCATCAGGGGGAGGAGCTACGGGCGAACAGGGTACCCGAAAAGTGCGCTCGCCACGCTTCGGGCTCGGTGGCTCGCTTCGCTCGCCACCTGATTACTAAAGGTAATAGTTGGTGGCGTGGATAGTAGAGGAACTATCCTGCTGCCCTAGCTCCTCCCCCTTGTGTTGTGACTCCTCCCTCAGACGGAAAAGGTCCCTTAGCCCACTTGTTTCTAGCATCTACCATTTGGGAAGGGGGGGGGGGGGGGTGTAAGATACATATGATATTTTGGCATGATGGGATGCTGGCTGTCACCATACTGATAGCAACATCCTGTCTGCCGGAATTCTGGCAGCGAGTCCGCTTGCCACGCATCGGCACCCACCAACTGGGTGGGGATATACTGTGTGTGTCGGGATGCGGACTGTCAGTGTTTCACTGGCTATCAAGGATTCCAGCGTCGGTCTCCTGAGTTCCAGCCGACACCTGGTATATTGACTGAATCCCCTTTGGGGATGTTGGCAAATATCAGCGAGTTCACAGCTACTGCATGTAGCTTTACTTACTCGCGGTGGAAATCTAATTGAGTCGACCCCGCAGAGCAGACCTGTCATCAGGTTCTCTGTAGATATTTTTTGGCCGTACTACAAAGGTCAGTGTAGAGAATGGTGTTCTCTGGGAGAGACCATTTTATTCAGCACATCCTGATGTGAACAAAATTGCCAGGCCATGGTGAGATGTGTAATTCCTCAGCAGCTGGAGGGCCACATGTCAAATACCCCTGCTCTAGGCACGGGCGTATCTTGAGAGGAGGGGTCCCGTGTGCAGTCTCCGCATGTGAGACCCCTCCTCTCCCGTCCTGTAGCTGGCAGTGGCGGCGCTGATAGCGCTCCAAGTGAGCACTAGAGTCTCTGGCACAGTGCAGAGTCTCTAGTGCAGCATTGTCGGCTACGGGACTCGGGAGAGGAGGGGGCCCACACACGGACACCGATGGATGCCAGAAAGGTAAGTATAGGAGAAATGGGTGCGGTGTGGGCCCCCTCTGTACCCAGGTGCCCGTGTGCACCACACACACTGCACCCATTATAGATACGCCACTGGCTCTAGGGCATGTTTCCCTTTGCCGTATAGCTCAGTAGTTTCACTTCCACACGGCACAATTTTCCTTGGAAAACTGTTCAGGAAAGCGCACTGAACACTCTGTTCTTTACTGAGTAAGGAGTCTAGGGAAAATAGGATTTTAATTACCTACCGGTAAATCCTTTTCTCGTAGTCCGTAGAGGATGCTGGGGTCCACATTAGTACCATGGGGTATAGACGGGTCCCTTGGGAGCCATGGGCACTTTAAGAGTTTATTAGTGTGGGCTGGCTCCTTCCTCTATGCCCCTCCTACCAGACTCAGTCTAGAAACTGTGCCCGAGGAGACGGACATACTTCGAGAGAAGGAAATACACAGATAGTTGTGAGATTCATACCAGCTCACACATAACAACAGAAATCCAAGCCAACCAGCTTGAAACAAGTCACCAACGGCTGAACAACAGTACTTAACCAAGTAACAAGGCAGTACTGAACCAAGTAACAACTGCAGGAAAACGAAACGCTGGGCGGGCGCCCAGCATCCTCTACGGACTACGAGAAAAGGATTTACCGGTAGGTAATTAAAATCCTATTTCTCTAACGTCCTAGTGTATGCTGGGGACTCCGTAAGGACCATGGGGAATAGACGGGCTCCGCAGGAGACATGGGCACTTTAAGAAAGAATTTAGATTCTGGTGTGCTCTAGCTCCTCCCTCTATGTCCCTCCTCCAGACCTCAGTTTGAATCTGTGCCCGGACGAGCTGGGTGCTGTTCAGTGAGCTCTCCTGAGCTTGCTGTAAGAAAGTATTTTGTTAAGTTTTTTTATTTTCAGGGAGCTCTGCTGGCAACAGACTCTCTGCATCGTGGGACAGAGGGGAGAGAAGCAGCCCTACTCTCTGAAGCTAGGTCCTGCTTCTTAGGCTACTGGACACCATTAGCTCCAGAGGGATCGTACACAGGATCTCACCCTCGTCGTCCGATCCCAGAAGCCGGGTGAGTATGAGAAGCAAGAAGACTTCGAAATCGGCGGCAGAAGACTCCGTTCTTCACATGAGGTAACGCACAGCACTGCAGCTGTGCGCCATTGCTCCAAACACACCTCATGTGTGGGGGGGAGCGCCCTGGGCAGCATATGGACCTATGTTGGCAAAAGTATTCATATATACAGTTGGGCACTGTATATATGTATGAGCCCCCGCCCAAAAGTTATGTATTTTAGCGGGACAGAAGCCCGCCGTCGAGGGGGCGGGGCTTCTCCCTCAGCACTCACCAGCGCCATTTTTTCTCCACAGCTCCGCTGAGAAGAAGCTCCCCAGGCTCTCCCCTGCAGATCACGGTAGAAAAGGGTAAAAGGAGAGGGGGGGGGGGGCACATAATTAGGTGCTAAAAACACAATATACAGCAGCTACTGGGTTAACATTAAGTTACTGTGTTATTCCTGGGTTATATAGCGCTGGGGTGTGTGCTGGCATACTCTCTCTCTGTCTCACCAAAGGGCCTTGTGGGGGAACTGTCTTCAAAAAGGGCATTCCCTGTGTGTGTGGTGTGTCGGTACGCTTGTGTCGACATGTCTGATGAGGAAGGCTATGTGGAAGCAGAGCAGGAGCAAATGAATGTGGTGTCTCTGCCGACGGCACCGACACCTGATTGGATGGATATGTGGAAGGTTTTAAATGATAATGTTAATTCCTTACATAAAAGGTTGGAAAAAGCTGAAGCCTCAGGACAGTCAGGGTCCCAACCCATGCCTGATCCTATGTCGCAGAGGCCGACAGGGTCTCAGAAGCGCCCACTATCCCAAATTATTGACACGGATACCGACATGGATTCTGACTCGAGTGTCGATTACGATGATGCAAAGTTACAGCCAAAATTGTCTAAATCCATCCGTTATATGATTATAGCTATTAAGGATGTGTTGCACATCACAGAGGAAACCCCAGTCCCTGACAGGAGGGTTCATATGTATGGGGAAAAGAAGCCGCAGGTAACTTTTCCCCCCTCACACGAGCTCAATGAGTTATGTGAAAAGGCTTGGGAATCTCCAGATAAAAAACTGCAGATTTCCAAAAGGATTCTTATGGCGTATCCTTTCCCGCCAACGGACAGGTTACGCTGGGAATCCTCCCCTAGGGTGGACAAAGTTTTGACACGCTTATCCAAGAAGGTAGCCCTGCCGTCACAGGATACGGCTACCATCAAAGATGCTGCGGATCGCAAACAGGAGGTTACCCTGAAGTCCATTTATACACATTCAGGTACCTTACTGAGGCCGGCAATCGCGTCGGCTTGGGTGTGTAGTGCTGTAGCAACATGGACGGATACCTTATCTGAGGAACTTGATACCTTAGACAAGGATACTATATTAATGGCCCTGGGGCATATTAAAGACGCTGTCCTTTATATGAGAGATGCTCAGAGAGACATTAGCCTATTAGGTTCTAGAATAAATGCTATGTCGATTTCTGCCAGAAGGGTCCTGTGGACTCGGCAATGGACAGGTGATGCCGACTCGAAGAGGCACATGGAGGTTTTACCTTACAAGGGTGAGGAATTGTTTGGGGAGGGTCTCTCGGACCTGGTCTCCACCGCTACGGCTGGAAAGTCAAATTTTTTGCCATATGTTTCCTCACAGCCTAAGAAAGCACCGTATTACCAAATGCAGTCCATTCGATCACAGAAAAACAAGAAAGTCCGAGGTGCGTCCTTTCTTGCCAGGGGCAGGGGCAGAGGAAAGAAGCTGCACAACACAGCTAGTTCCCAGGAACAGAAGTCCTCCCCGGCTTCCACTAAATCCACCGCATGACGCTGGGGCTCCACAGGCGGAGCTAGGCCCGGTGGGGGAGCGTCTCCGAAATTTCAGCCACAAGTGGGTTCACTCCCAGTTGGATCCCTGGGCAATAGATATTGTGTCTCAGGGATACAAGCTGGAATTCGAAGAGATGCCCCCTCACCGATACCTCAAATCGTCCCTGCCAGCTTCCCCCTTAGAGAGGGAAATAGTGTTAACTGCAATTCACAAATTGTATCTTCAACAGGTGGTGGTCAAGGTTCCCCTCCTTCAACAAGGAAAGGGTTATTATTCGACCATGTTTGTGGTACCGAAACCGGACGGTTCGGTCAGACCCATATTGAATTTAAAATCCCTGAACATGTACCTAAAAAGGTTCCGGTTCAAGATGGAATCGCTGAGAGCGGTCATTGCAAGCCTGGAAGGGGGGGATTTTATGGTGTCTCTGGACATAAAGGATGCATACCTTCATGTCCCCATTTATCCACCTCATCAGGCGTACCTCAGATTTGTGGTACAGGATTGTCATTACCAATTTCAGACGTTGCCGTTTGGTCTCTCCACAGCTCCGAGAATATTTACCAAGGTAATGGCGGAAATGATGGTACTCCTGCGGAAGCAAGGGGTCACAATTATCCCATACTTGGACGATCTCCTCATAAAAGCGAGGTCAAGAGAGCAGTTGCTGATCAGCGTAGCACGTTCTCTGGAAGTGTTACGGCAACACGGCTGGATTCTAAATATTCCAAAGTCGCAGTTGGTTCCTACGACTCGTCTGCCTTTCCTGGGCATGATTCTGGACACAGACCAGAAAAGGGTTTATCTCCCGATAGAGAAGGTTCAGGAACTCATGACACTGGTCAGGGACCTATTGAAACCAAAACAGGTGTCAGTGCATCACTGCACTCGAGTCCTGGGAAAGATGGTGGCATCATACGAGTCCATTCCCTTCGGCAGGTTTCATGCGAGGACCTTTCAATGGGACTTACTGGACAAATGGTCCGGATCACATCTTCAGATGCATCGGTTAATCACCCTATCCCCCAAGGCCAGGGTGTCTCTCCTGTGGTGGCTGCAGAGTGCTCACCTTCTCGAGGGCCGCAGATTCGGCATTCAGGACTGGGTCCTGGTGACCACGGATGCAAACCTCCGAGGGTGGGGAGCAGTCACACAGGGAAGAAATTTCCAAGGTCTGTGGTCAAGTCAGGAGACTTGCCTTCACATCAACATCCTGGAACTAAGGGCCATTTACAACGCCCTACGTCAAGCAGAGACCCTGCTTCGCAGTCAACCAGTTCTGATTCAGTCAGACAACATCACCGCTGTGGCTCATGTAAACTGACAAGGCGGCACAAGGAGCAGGGTGGCGATGGCGGAAGCCACCAGAATTCTTCGCTGGGCTGAGAATCATGTAAGCGCACTGTCAGCAGTGTTCATCCCGGGGGGTAGACAACTGGGAAGCAGACTTCCTCAGCAGGCACGACCTCCACCCGGGGGAGTGGGGACTTCATCAAGAAGTCTTCGCACAGGTTGCAAGTCGGTGGGAACTGCCACAGGTGGACATGATGGCATCCCGCCTCAACAAGAAACTACAGGGGTATTGCGCCAGGTCAAGAGACCCTCAGGCGATAGCTGTAGACGCCCTGGTGACACCGTGGGTGTTCCAATCGGTCTATGTATTTCCTCCTCTTCCTCTCATACCCAAGGTGTTGAGAATCATAAGAAAAAGAGGAGTGAGAACAATACTCATTGTTCCGGATTGGCCAAGAAGGACTTGGTATCCAGATCTGCAAGAAATGCTCACAGAGGACCCGTGGCCTCTTCCTCCAAGACAGGACTTGTTGCAACAAGGGCCCTGTCTGTTCCAAGACTTACCGCGGCTGCGTTTGACGGCATGGAGGTTGAATGCCGGATCCTAGCGGAAAAAGGCATTCCGGATGAGGTCATTCCTACGCTGATAAAGGCTAGGAAGGACGTGACAGCTCAACATTATCACCGTATATGGCGAAAATATGTTGCTTGGTGTGAGGCCAGGAATGCCCCTACGGAGGAATTCCAGCTGGGCCGTTTCCTTCACTTCCTATAGTCCGGAGTGACTTTGGGCCTAAAATTGGGTTCCATTAAGGTACAGATTTCGTCCCTATCCTTTTTCTTTCAAAAAGAGCTGGTTTCTCTACCTGAAGTTCAGACGTTTGTGAAGGGAGTGCTGCATATTCAGCCCCCTTTTGTGCCCCCGGTGGCACCTTGGGATCTTAACGTGGTGTTGGGTTTCCTAAAATCCCACAGATTTGAACCACTCAAAACAGTGGAATTGAAATATCTCACGTGGAAGGTGGTCATGCTACTAGCATTGGCGACAGCTAGGCGTGTGTCAGAATTAGCGGCTTTGTCACATAAAAGCCCCTATCTGGTTTTCCATGCAGATAGAGCAGAGTTGCAGACCCGTCCACAATTCCTGCCAAAAGTGGTTTCATCTTTTCATATAAACCAACCTATTGTGGTGCCTGTGGCTACCACTGACTTGGAGGATTCCGAGTTGCTTGATGTGGTCAGGGCTTTGAAGGTTTATGTAGCCAGAACGGCTAGGGTCAGGAAAACAGAATCTTTGTTTATCCTGTATGCTTCCAACAAGCTTGGTGCGCCTGCTTCAAAGCAAACTATTGCTCGCTGGATCTGTAACACGATTCAGCAGGCTCATTCTGCGGCTGGATTGCCGCTGCCAAAATCAGTTAAGGCCCATTCCACTAGGAAGGTGGGCTCTTCTTGGGCGGCTGCCCGAGGGGTCTCGGCATTACAGCTGTGCCGAGCGGCTACTTGGTCAGGTTCAAACACTTTTGCAAGGTTCTACAAGTTTGATACCCTGGCTGAGGAGGACCTTGTGTTTGCTCATTCGGTGCTGCAGAGTCATCCGCACTCTCCCGCCCGTTTGGGAGCTTTGGTATAATCCCCATGGTCCTTACGGAGTCCCCAGCATCCACTAGGACGTTAGAGAAAATAAGATTTTACTTACCGGTAAATCTATTTCTCGTAGTCCGTAGTGGATGCTGGGCGCCCGTCCCAAGTGCGGAATTCTTCTGCAATACTTGTATATAGTTATTGCTTAAATAAGGGCTATGTTATTGTTGCATCAGGGTTGAACTGATGCTCTGTTGTTGTTCATACTGTTGACTGGGTAAGTTTATCACAAGTTATACGGTGTGATTGGTGTGGCTGGTATGAATCTTGCCCTGGATTTCCAAAATCCTTTCCTTGTACTGTCAGCTCTTCTGGGCACAGTTTCTCTAACTGAGGTCTGGAGGAGGGACATAGAGGGAGGAGCCAGAGCACACCAGAATCTAAATTCTTTCTTAAAGTGCCCATGTCTCCTGCGGAGCCCGTCTATTCCCCATGGTCCTTACGGAGTCCCCAGCATCCACTACGGACTACGAGAAATAGATTTACCGGTAAGTAAAATCTTATTTTTCTCTTACGTCCTAGAGGATGCTGGGGTCCACATTAGTACCATGGGGATGTACCAAAGCTCCCAACACGGGAGGGAGAGCGCGGAGGCTCCTGCAGAACAGATTGACCAAACTTTAGGTCCTCGGAGGCCAAAGTATCGAACTTGTAAAACTTGGCAAACGTGTTCGACCCTGACCAAGTTGCTGCTCGGCAAAGTTGTAAAGCCGAGACAACCCGGGCAGCTGCCCAGGAAGAACCCACTTTATGACTAGAGTGGGCCTTAATGGATTTTGGACATGGCAAGCCTGCCGTAGAATAAGCATGCTGGATAGTACACCTGATCCAGTGAGAAATCGTCTGCTTAGAAGCAGGCCACCCAACCTTGTTGGGATCATAAAGGACAAACAGAGTGTCCGACTTTCTGTGACGAGAAGTTCTCTTCACATAAATCTTCAAAACCCTTACAACATCCAAGGATTTTGAAGTAATTGAGGAGTCAGTAGCCACTGGCACCACAATAGGTTGGTTGATATGAAAAGCCGACACAACCTTTGGAAGAAATTTCTGATGCGTCCTGAGCTCGGCTCTATCTTCATGGAAAATCAAGTAGGGGCTGTTGCAGGACAATGCCCCCAATTTCGACACACGTCTAGCAGATGCTAATGCCAACAGTGTGACCGCCTTCCAAGTAAGGAACTTGACATCAACCTCCTGTAAAGGTTCGAAGCAATCCGACTGCAGGAACTGCAGCACCACATTAAGATCCCAAGGTGACATAGGAGGCACAAAGGGAGGCTGGATGTGCAGAACCCCTTTCAAGAAAGTCTGAACCTCAGGGAGGGCAGCTAATTGTTTCTGGAAAATAATGGACAAGGCCGAAATCTGGACTTTTATGGAGCTCAGGCGCAGGCCCACATCCACTCCTGCTTGCAGGAAGAGGAAAAACCGTCCAAGTTGAAACTCCACCGTAGGAAACTTCTTGGATTCACACCAAGACGTGTACTTTTTCCAAATGCGATGGTAATGTTTTGACTTTACTCCTTTCCTAGCCTATATCAGGGTAGGAATAACTTCCGAACTAAGATCTGGCGTTCAACCTCAATGCCGTCAAACGTAGCCGTGGTAAGTCTTGATAAGCAAATGGCCCCTGTTGCAGAAGGTCCTCTCGAAGAGGAAGAGGTTTACCTTCCAATGGACAAGGCTCTGACTATTCAGTCTATAGTCCGTTCGGTACTGAAACCACGCAGGATCTCCATTCATCTTTGCATTCGCTTGCTGGGCAAGATGGTGGCTTCCTACAAGGCAATACAGTACGGCAGGTACCATGCACGGCTATTTCAACTGGGTCTACATGAACTTCAACATAGATGAATGGATAAATATCACGACATAGTAGTTACGTTCCTGTAGTTAAACAGTACTCTAGCATGTATCTCCTCTCTTTGAATGGTTGAATCTTCTCAGACTCTTCCCTGTTCTCAACACCTCAATCACGATGATCATAAAAAATAAGTGTCGGGTTCTCGTGTAATACGTTCATTTATTAACACATAGCATACAGGACAAAAAACTCCATAAAAATCACAATATAAAACCACATAAAAAACAGAGTCCTATAAGTCAGGACTTGCATATGTATAGCACACTCAGCAGTCTGTGATATCCTTAAATGGTGAAAAGTGAAATAATTACCGGTAATTACATTACATTCCAGGAGTGGACAACTGGGAAGCGGACTTCCTAAGCAGGCACAACCTCCATCCGGGGAATGGGTGTTTCGAGAACTTGTTCACCGGTGGGGTTGTCCACAAATAGGCCTGATGGCTTCTCGTCTCAACAAGAAGCGCCGTCGTTACTGTTCCATAATGAAGGGACCCACAGGTGATAGCGGTAGACGCTCTGGCGACGCAGTGGACTTACCAGTTCGTTTACCTGTTTCCTCCAATACCTCTCATTCCAAGAGTTCTAAAAAGATTTGAAAAGGAAAGAGTTCAGGCAATTCTAATTGCCCCGGATTGGCCTCGGCGGGCCTGGTATGCGGACATCCTGACCTTGTCTCTGGAGGAACCCTGGCCTATGCCGCTTCTCAAGGACCTTCTTCAACAAGGACCGTTTTTCTATCCAGACTTACAGTGGCTACGTTTGATGGTTTCAAAGTTGAGAGGGAGATTTTAACCTGAAAGGGTCTCCCATCCAAGGTTGTTTTAACTATGATCCAGGCCCTTAAGGTGGTTATATCCAAACATTACCACCTTATTTGGAAGAAATATGTTTCTTGGTGCGAGGATAGAATATATTCCCCTGTGGAATTTCGTCGCCGTTTTTTACTGTTCCTGCAAGCATGCGTGGATAAGGGCCTACGATTAGGCTCTTTCAAAGTTCAGATTTCGTCTCTCTCTATCTTCTTCCAGAAACAACTGGCGGTACTTCCTGAAGTACAGACTTTTCCGAAGGGGGTTATGCACATTCAACCTCCATTTGTCCCTCCCACGGCTCCTTGGGATCTGTGTGGTCTTGACTTTTCTCCAGTCGGACTGGTTTGAACCCTTGCATAGGGTAGACTTGAAATATCTAACATGGAAGACAGTCATGTTGCTGACCTTAGCCTCTGCAAGACGTGTGTTGTAATTGGGGGGCCTTATCCTATAAGAGCCCGTACTTGATATTTCATAATTTCACGTTAGGGCGGAGCTCAGAACTCGCCCACAGTTTTTGCCAAAGGTAGTGTCGGCCTTTCATGTAAATCAGCCAATTGTGGTTCCAGTGTTGTCTGACACTTCCGTTGCTCCAAAGTCCCTGGAGGTGGTGAGGGCTTTGAGCATTTACATCCGAAGGACTGCTCATCACAGGAAGTCTGACTCGCTTTTTGTCCTTTATGATGCTACTAAAATTCGCCGCCCTGCCTCCAAGCAGTCCATTGCTCGTTGGCTCAAATTGTCTATTCAACAAGCCTATACTTTGGCAGCTCTGCCGCTGCCGAGTTCTATTCAGGCCCACTTCATGAGGTCGGTGGGTTCTTCCTGGGCAGCGGCCCAGGGTGTCTCAGCCTTACAGTTGTGCCGGGCAGCTACCTGGTCTGGTTCGAACACGTGTATAAAGTTTTATAGGTTCGACACCTTGGCCAAGGATGACCATCAGTTTGGTCAGGCGGTTTTGCAGGGGTTTCAGCACTCTCCCACCTGTTCTGGGATATTTGGGACGTCTCCATGGTAATCTACTATTTCCCTGTATCCACTAGGACTTTAGAGAAAATAGGAATTTAATACCTACCGGTAATAACTTTTTTCTCGTAGTCCGTAGTGGATACTGGGCGCCCGCCTCAGTGCTTCGTTTCCGGCTTATCTGGTTGTACTTGTTCTTGGTTGGGTTTGCTGTTGCTTTCCCTGTTTCATGTTTGGTTAGCGTTGCTATCCTTCTTATAGTTAGCCTGGCTTTCCTCTGTTCTGGTTAGCTCTGCTATCTTGATATTGCTGTGTGTTGGTTCGTTACCGCACCGCTTTTTGTGTTTGTCCTTCTCTCAAAGTATGTCCGTCTACTCGGGGACGGTTTTCCTAGACTGTTAGGAGGGGCATAGAGGGGAGGAGCCAGCACACACTAATGATTTCTTAGTGTGCCAGGCTCCAATGGACCCGATCTATACCCCATGGTAATCTACTATTCCCCAGTATCCACTACGGACTACGAGAAAAGGAATTACTGGTAGGTATTAAATTCCTTTTTTTTGATTAATGCAGGGGGGTAGATGTACTTAGCCTTGGAGAGAGCTAAAGTACTAACTATTCGGCTCCAGTCATTTTCAAACAGCCTGTAACATGGCAGTTAGGAGCTGACTGGTACTTTATTATTCTCCACTTTATCTCTCTCTAATGCTTAGTACATCTGCCTCATGGTGTCTTATGCAAGCAGAATACAAAGTATGCTATAGTACCTGGTAACAGAACTGTGTTAAATGCAGAAAGGTGTACAATCTCACACATTATCCTCATGTGATATTTATCAGACGTTAAGGATTTATCCCAGTGGTTCCCAAATATTATTTCATCCTTTCGACACACACAATTCATTCTTTATCTATTTGTGACACACCAGTGCTAATATAGTGTAATACATAAAACCAGAATGATGGTTAAGTCTAAGAGTGTTTGAAATGTTATAATCTTTTATTTATATGGTGCCCAAAGGGTTCCTTAGTGCTGAACATATTTGTATAATAATAAATTTACATGGGTACAGGCTAGTATAGACAAACATATAGCTACAAATATACGAGGGTGTTTCAATAAATAAGGTAACAAGACCTCTCAGGCGTAATATTCTCTATGTCATTCTAATTTTCTACTAGGCCAGAGCAGGTAGACCACCTATTCCCCTCACAGCCGTTAAGGTGGGTACACACTAATAGATATATCTGCAGATCAGTTGATCTGCAGATATATCTATGGACGGATCGGGCAGTGTGTTGAGCATAGACACTGCCCGATCCGTCGGGGACTGACGTGGCCCGCCCAGTTCAGCTGTCAATCACCGCCAGCTGCTGCAGCATGTGTACGGGCGGTCGGCCGACTCCGTACACACACAGCGACGCGCCAATATATTGGTAGATATATTGGCCGTCGGCTGTGCTGCGGAGTTCAAACGTATCGGCTGTACACACTGGCTGACGGTCCTGCGATATATCGGCCGTTCAAGAGAACGGCCGATATATCGACCAGTGTGTACGGGCCTTTAGACTGCGCCTCATATCAGTCATATTGTCCCAACATCAGTGTAACTAGAGAAGGGAATGAGGGTAGTGGACTTGTGGTTAGGCCGCAAAGAGAGTGTCAGATCTATCTATCTATCTATCTATCTATCTATCTATCTATCTATCTATCTATCTATCTATCGAAAAATTTTAACATATACCCAAAACTGAACACTGGTGTAAATACCACCTTAGGGGGTTTTCCATGGAGTCCGTCCCATAGGCTACAAACAAAGGAAAAGAAGAGAAAGGGTACTCCTATGGAGGGGGGCACCTCTATTTTGACAATATAAAACACATCTTTCTCTGGCTGGGTCCACAGGATAACATTGGGATATTGTCGAGCGACAGCGAAAATGGCACCAACACGGTCACAAGCTTTCTGGCCTTCCAGGATGCATTGGGGCCTCCACTATATAGTCCCGCCCACTGACTCAGTCAGATCAGTTTTTAGCTTGGTGCGGCAGGAAGCCGCATGGTCACAGGGCTGCTGTGAATAAAGCAGCCTAAAGTATTTTATTATTTTATTTTTTATAGACTTACTATATTGTTTTTTTAGAGCGACTTCTCTTAACAGCGTCTTAAACGCATATTAGAAAGAGTCGCTCCAACAACTCCCCACCGGGTCGCAACAACGCTTACCTTCGGGTATCAGTGCTGTCTCGACGGGCGTCTGTGTCAGATGTTCTAGCAGGTCCAGCAGACGTAACCAGGCTGTGGCTGGAGCATGGGGAGACGGTGAGTCTATGGACTTCCTCTTACTAGAGGGGTCAGGACACAGCTACACTGATTTGGTGGAGACTACAAACAGTGTGTTGATGCGCCGAACATCTCGAGTGTGACAGCGCTACGCCCCGGGGATCATAGGCGCCAGGACTAGGTAGAGGCCGCGATCCTGGGAGTTTAAGTCAACGGGGGGATTCAGACACTCTCCTGGCCCTCCCTCCTCCGAGTTCATGGCCAGTTCCCGCTTGTCTCTCGTTTCATGAACTAAATGACCTCACTTCCGGCTCAGACGCTACCACGAGGGTACTCGGTCGCAGCTTAGATGCTGCGGTTGTGTACACTGGATATAAACCCGCCCAGACCGAGTCGCAGGCCTTAGCGTCTGCATACACGTGGAAGTCGCTCAGCATCCGTGTCCGTTGGTGAGCATCCGTGTCCGTTATCAGTTATCAAGAGCGGCAGTGTACACCAGTAGCGTCTGAATCCACTCAGCGTCTTACGAGCGTATTTGCTTGGATATGGAAGTGTGGTGAGTCTCCCTGTATCCCGTTTTCTGGAGGCAGGGTATACAGTACTAGAAATTCTCTCTACTTCTTAGTATGCATTGTTAATTTTTAGTACCTATTGCATATGAGACCTGTATATTACTGTGTTTTCTGCATGTTATGTTGAAAATAGAACCAGTTAAAACAGAAGTACAATTTTCCTACTTATGTATAAGTTGTTATGGAGGTTGTATTCTCATATGACAATGTCTAATGCTTTAACATGTGACTGACTGCTAGTATGTGTGCTGACTTTTCTGTGTAATGTCAGTCCTATTCTGACCCTCAAATCAGGTGCACTGTGGTCAGATTGATCTCACCTCTATATACTGACATATAGGGTGTTCTTCAGTCACAAATTGTGTAGTCGATAACAGATTAATACCATGTCTATGAGCTGCAAAAGTGATGAGAATTTATCAAGCACTCCTATAGCCCTAACATGCTTATCTTGTAAGTCAGGGTTAATTGATATGAATTAATTGGTCAGTTATGAGGGTTTGTGTGCAAACTGTTTCGCTTTTCAGCAAACTAAAAAACAGGAGTTGGTTCAACCACCAACAGAGCCACCATGGAATATGTTCGCAAAGACTCTGTCTTCAATAGCGGACAGGTTAGCTCCGGTAGCACCACCTCAAGGGTTAGGTTACACTATGAACCCATACATGCAGCTCCCCTCCTATGGTTTGGTTCCAGTAGCCTCTACAAGCAACCAAGGGGCAGGTAAGACTAAGACAGATACGTCTGTGTGGCAGACTACACAAGATGATACATCGGATGATGATGAGGAAACAATAGATTCAACTCCGTATGATGATCAGTCGCAGAGCTTTAGTTCAGAAGATGAGGCTGAACATATTAATGCCGTGAAGGCTGTGCTTTCTTTAGAAGAGCCAGCCAAGACAGCGTTAAAAGCAAAAGCACCTGTATTTAAACGAACAAAATTAGTGAAAGCTGAATTTCCAGCGTCAGATGAGTTGACGGAAATGATGGATGAGTCTTGGGCAGTGCCCAGTAAAAAGTAAAAGATTCCTAAGAGATGGGATTCTTATTATCCATTTCCTGCTGGGGTTTGTACGAAGAGAGAAGTTCCTCCAAAAGTAGATGCACATGTTCTGCGACTCATGCATAAATCTGCTTTACCACTGTCATCTACCTCTTTGAATGATGTCACAGACAGAAGGGTAGAGAGCCTTTTGAAAAATATTTTTTCTCTAGTAGGAGCAGTGGTAAGACCTGCTATGGCTTCGGCCTGGGTAGCAAAGGCTATGGACGAATGGATAGAAGAACTAAAGAACAGCATCCCTTCTCCTACTGGGGAGCAAGAGGATCGTTTTTGCCGTTTAAGACAATCTGCCCAGTATTTGGAAGAAGCAGCAATTGATGTAGGTACAGTTGCTTCTAAAGCTTCAGCCTTGACAGTAGTCGCTCGCAGAGCAATTTGGCTACGTACCTGGAAGGCAGATGCGGAATCCAAGAAAGAATTGGAAGCATTGCCTTTTGTGGGTAATATATTATTTGGAAAACCTTTATCGGATATCCTAGAATCAGAGGCTGAATTGAAAAAGGTCAGATTTCCGGCTACCTATAACCCTAAGTCCAAGGGTTTAAAATTTCGCTCTTTTCGTTGGCAAAGCGAAAGCAGAAGTGGAGGCTAAACAACCCCAGTTTAAATCCAGGGGTAGGAAGCAGTGGGCTAGCAAAAAGCCAGCTTCCAAACCTGAACAGAAACCCTCAGCCTGAAGAGACGGGCCTCCGCCTGGAGGATTCCAGGGTTGGGGGCCGAATCCTTCAATTTGCACACATATGGCAACAGTCAACAGCAGATGCCTGGGTGCAGAAGGTAGTATCTCAGGGGTATGGGTTCCCGTTCAGGAGGCAGCCTCCTCAAAGATTTTTTTGCACCAGCCCGTCTCGTATAGTCAAAGGCCAATGCCCTGCGAGAAGCAGTCCAAAAATTACTGCAGTCAGGTGTGATTGTCCCAGTACCCCCATCACAAAAGGGACAGGGGTATTTTTCCAATCTATTTCTAATCCAGAAACCAAATGGGTCATATCGACCAATTCTAAATCTGAAAATGTTGAACAAATACATATGGATCCCGAAGTTCCACATGGAGATGTTACGCTCCATAATGTTGGCTATGGAACCGGGAGATTACATGGTATCTCTGGATGTACGGGATGCTTACCTACATGTGCCTATAGCACTGTCACATCAGTGTTACCTAAGGTTTGCCATCCTCCAGGAACATTTCCAGTTCCAAGCTCTGCCTTTCGGGCTAGCTACAGGACCCAGGGTGTTTACCAAGATCATGGTGGTTATGGCAGCTTGTCTGCGCAAGCAGGGGATAAGAATATATACCTCGACGACCTGTTAATCTTAGCACAGTCTCAAGATTTACTGTTGAGCCATCTTCAACAGACGATAGTTTGTTTACAGAGACACGGGTGGCTCATAAATTGGGAGAAGTCGTCCCTGAATCCGTCACAGCGGATGGTTCATTTGGGGGCCATATTGGATTCAGACCTACAGAAAGTTCTCTTACCAGAGAAAAAGATAGTCAAGGTGCAGGTCATGGCTCAGGAAGTGTTGCAAGCCCAGACAATGTCAGTCCATGCAGCAATGCGACTGTTGGGTCTGATGGTATCAACCTTCGACATGGTGGAATATGCGCAATTCCACTCCAGACCATTGCAGCACCTTATTCTGACCAAATGGAACGGAAATCATCAGACAATAAAGAAACAGATGATAAAGATTCCAGTAAAGGTAAAAAGGTCTCTAGCGTGGTGGCTGCAGACAGACCATTTAAACTAGGGGAGACCCTTTTGGATAAAAGAATGGCAAGTCCTGACAACAGATGCCAGCCTGCAAGGCTGGGGGGCAGTACTCGGAAGCCTATGGTTCCAGGGAAAATGGACCGCAAGGGAGAGTCGCCTGCCGATAAATCTGTTGGAGATAAGGGCCGTTTACTTGGCTCTAGTTCAGGCAAAGGACAATCTACAAGGAAGACCAGTCCAGATCTGCTCAGACAATGCGACGGCAGTAGCATACCTCAATCATCAAGGAGGAACTTACAACAAGAGTCTGATGGAGGAATTAACTCCCATTCTAAAATGGGCAGAACTCCATCTCCCGGCATTGTCAGCAGTATTTGTCCCGGGTGTACTAAATTGGGAAGCGGATTTTCTCAGTCGGTACACCATTCAGGAAACCGAATGGGCACTACACCCAGAAGTGTTTCAGACACTGGTGAACAGATGGGGGTCTACCGGAGATAGACCTTATGGCGTCTCGTCTAAACAACAAAGTTCCGAGGTACGGATCAAGAACAAGGGACCCAGGAGCGGTCCTGGTAGACGCACTGTCAGTAGAATGGAGGTTTCAGCTGGCATATCTGTTCCCTCCAATATCTCTGTTACCCAGAGTAGTGAGAAAGATAAAACAGGCAAAACGAGCAATCATTCTAATAGCTCCAGCTTGGCCAAGAAGGCATTGGTACACAGATCTGTTGAGAATGTCCGTGGAAGCACCGATACTGCTCCCTCAACGTCCAGATCTGTTAATGCAGGGTCCTTGTTATCACAGTCATCTGGATCGCCTATCTTTGACGGCGTGGCTGTTGAAACCTCTATCTTAGAGGCTAATGGATTTTCGAAACAAGTAATCCAAACTATGCTTAGAGCAAGAAATCCTTCTTCGGCCTGTGTGTATCATAGAATATGGCAAGCCTATATTCACTGGTGTACTGGAAAAAATTACAATCCGAGATCTTTTAAAGTGGCTAGGATTTTGGATTTCCTTCAGGCAGGATTGGATAAAGGGTTGAAAGTTGCTTCCTTGAGGGTGCAAGTCTCGGCGTTGACTGTATGGTTTCAGCAGAAGATTGCTGATTTACAGGATGTACGTACATTTTTCCAAGGAGTAGTACATATTCAACCTCCATTTGTTCCTCCTGCAGCTCCCTGGGATTTGAATTTAGTTCTTAAATTTCTCCAGGGTCCTTTGTTTGAACCACTTGAGAGAGCAGATCTTAAGTGGTTAACGGTTAAAGTTCTTTTCTCTGACGTCCTAAGTGGATGCTGGGGACTCCGTCAGGACCATGGGGATTAGCGGCTCCGCAGGAGACAGGGCACAAAAGTAAAAGCTTTAGGATCAGGTGGTGTGCACTGGCTCCTCCCCCTATGACCCTCCTCCAAGCCTCAGTTAGATTTTTGTGCCCGGCCGAGAAGGGTGCAATCTAGGTGGCTCTCCTAAAGAGCTGCTTAGAGTAAAAGTTTGTTTGGTTTTTTATTTTCAGTGAGTCCTGCTGGCAACAGGCTCACTGCTACGAGGGACTTAGGGGAGAGAAGTGAACTCACCTGCGTGCAGGATGGATTGGCTTCTTAGGCTACTGGACACCATTAGCTCCAGAGGCAGTCGGAACACAGGTCTCACCCTGGGGTTCGTCCCGGAGCCGCGCCGCCGACCCCCCTTGCAGATGCCGAAAAGTGAAGGTCCAGAAACGGCGGCAGAAGACTCTTCAGTCTTCATAAGGTAGCGCACAGCACTGCAGCTGTGCGTTATTGTTGTCAGCACACTTCATAGCAGCGGTCACTGAGGGTGCAGGGCGCTGGGGGGGGGCGCCCTGGGCAGCAATGATAGTACCTTATTCTGGCTAAAAATACATCACATATAGCCCCTGGGGGCTATATGGATGTATTTAACCCCTGCCAGGTCTCAGAAAAACGGGAGAAGAAGCCCGCCGAAAAGGGGGCGGGGCCTATTCTCCTCAGCACACAGCGCCATTTTCCCTCACAGAAATGCTGGTGGGAAGGCTCCCAGGCTCTCCCCTGCACTGCACTACAGAAACAGGGTTAAAACAGAGAGGGGGGGCACTTATTTGGCGATATGTATATATATATTAAAATGCTATAAGGGAAAAACACTTATATAAAGGTTGTCCCTGTATAATTATAGCGTTTTTGGTGTGTGCTGGCAAACTCTCCTTCTGTCTCCCCAAAGGGCTAGTGGGGTCCTGTCCTCTATCAGAGCATTCCCTGTGTGTGTGCTGTGTGTCGGTACGTGTGTGTCGACATGTATGAGGACGATGTTGGTGAGGAGGCGGAGCAATTGCCTGAAATGGTGATGTCACTCTCTAGGGAGTCGACACCGGAATGGATGGCTTATTTAAGGAATTACGTGATAATGTCAACACGCTGCAAGGTCGGTTGACGACATGAGACGGCCGGCAAACAAATTAGTACCTGTCCAGGCGTCTCAAACACCGTCAGGGGCTGTAAAACGCCCATTTACCTCAGTCGGTCGACACAGACACTGACTCCAGTGTCGACGGTGAAGAAACAAACGTATTTTCCTTTAGGGCCACACGTTACATGTTAAGGGCAATGAAGGAGGTGTTACATATTTCTGATACTACAAGTACCACAAGAAGGGTATTATGTGGGGTGTGAAAAAACTACCTGTAGTTTTTCCTGAATCAGATAAATTAAATGAAGTGTGTGATGATGCGTGGGTTTCCCCCGATAGAAAATTATTGGCGGTATACCCTTTCCCGCCAGAAGTTAGGGCGCGTTGGGAAACACCCTTTAGGGTGGATAAGGCGCTCACACGCTTATCAAAACAAGTGGCGGTACCGTCTCCAGATAGGGCCGCCCTCAAGGAGCCAGCTGAGAGGCTGGAAAATATCCTAAAAAGGTATATACACACATACTGGTGTTATACTGCGACCAGCGATCGCCTCAGCCTGGATGTGCAGCGCTGGGGTGGCTTGGTCGGATTCCCTGACTGAAAATATTGATACCCTCGACAGGGACAGTATTTTATTGACTATAGAGCATTTAAAGGATGCATTTCTATATATGCGAGATGCACAGAGGGATATTTGCACTCTGGCATCAAGAGTAAGTGCGATGTCCATATCTGCCAGAAGATGTTTATGGACACGACAGTGGTCAGGTGATGCAGATTCCAAACGGCACATGGAAGTATTGCCGTATAAAGGGGAGGAGTTATTTGGGGTCGGTCCATCGGACCTGGTGGCCTCGGCAACAGCTGGAAAATCCACCTTTTTTACCCCAAATCACATCTCAGCAGGAAAAGACACCGTCTTTTCAGCCTCAGTCCTTTCGTCCCCATAAGGGCAAGCGGGCAAAAGGCCAGTCATATCTGCCCAGGGATAGAGGAAAGGGAAGAAGACTGCAGCAGGCAGCCCATTCCCAGGAACAGAAGCCCTCCACAGCTTCTGCCAAGTCCTCAGCATGACGCTGGGGCCGTACAAGCGGACTCAAGTGCGGTGGGGGGTCGTCTCCAGAGTTTCAGCGCGTAGTGGGCTCACTCGCAAGTGGACCCCTGGATCCTACAAGTAGTATCCCAGGGGTACAGACTGGAGATTCGAGACGTCTGAAGCCAGACGGCTCGGTGAGACCTATTCTAAATGGGAAATCTTTGAACACTTACATACAAAGGTTCAAATCAAGATGGAGTCACTCAGAGCAGTGATAGCGAACCAGGAAGAAGGGTACTATATGGTGTCCCTGGACATCAAGGATGCTTACCTCCATGTCCCAAATTGCCCTTCTCACCAAGGGTACCTCAGGTTCGTGGTACGGAACTGTCACTATCAGTTTCAGACGCTGCCGTTTGGATTGTCCACGGCACCCCGGGTCTTTACCAAAGTAATGGCCGAAATGATGATTCTTCTTCAAAGAAAAGGCGTCTTAATTATCCCTTACTTGGACGATCTCCTGATAAGGGCAAGGTCCAGAGAACAGTTGGAAGTCGGAGTAGCACTATCTCAAGTAGTTCTACGACAGCACGGGTGGATTCTAAATATCCAAAATCGCAGCCGTTTCCGACGACACGTCTGCTGTTCCTAGGGATGGTTCTGGACACAGTCCAGAAAAAGGTGTTTCTCCCGGAGGAGAAAGCCAGGGAGTTATCCGAGCTAGTCAGGAACCTCCTAAAACCAGGAAAAGTGTCAGTGCATCATTGCACAAGAGTCCTGGGAAAAATGGTGGCTTATTACGAAGCGATTCCATTCGGCAGATTCCACGCAAGAACTTTTCAGTGGGATCTGCTGGACAAATGGTCCGGATCGCATTTTCAGATGCATCAGCGGATAACCCTATCTCCAAGGACAAGGGTGTCTCTCCTGTGGTGGTTACAGAGTGCTCATCTTCTAGAGGGCCGCAGATTCGGCATTCAGGATTGGATGCTGGTGACCACGGAGGCCAGCCTGAGAGGCTGGGGAGCAGTCACACAGGGAAAAAATTTCCAGGGAGTGTGATCAAGTCTGGAGATTTTTCTCCACATAAATATACTGGAGCTAAGGAAAATTTACAATGCTCTAAGCTTAGCAAGACCTCTGCTTCAAGGTCAGCCGGTATTGATCCAGTGGAACAATATCACGGCAGTCGCCCACGTAAACAGACAGGGCGGCACAAGAAGCAGGAGGGCAATGGCAGAAACTGCAAGGATTTTTCGCTGGGCGGAAAATCATGTGATAGCACTGTCAGCAGTGTTCATTCCGGGAGTGGACAACTGGGAAGCAGACTTCCTCAGCAGGCACAACCTCCACCCGGGAGAGTGGGGACTTCATCGGGAAGTCTTCCACATGATTGTGAACCGTTGGAAAAGACCAAAGGTGGACATGATGGCGTCCCGCCTGAACAAAAAACTGGACAAGTATTGCGCCAGGTCAAAAGACCCTCAGGCAATAGCTGTGGACGTTCTGGTAACACCGTGGGTGTACCAGTCGGTGTATGTCTTCCCTCCTCTGCTTCTCATACCCAAGGTATTGAGAATTATAAGACGTAGAGGAGTAAGAACTATACTCGTGGCTCCGGATTGGCCAAGAAGGACTTGGTACCCGGAACTTCAAGAGATGCTCACAGAGGACTCATGGCCTCTGCCGCTAAGAAGGGACTTGCTTCAGCAAGTACCATGTCTGTTCCAAGACTTACCGCGGCTGCGTTTGACGGCATGGCGGTTGAACGCCGGATCCTAAGGGAAAAAGGCATTCCGGAAGAGGTCATTCCTACCCTGGTCAAAGCCAGGAAGGAGGTGACCGCACAACATTATCACCACATGTGGCGAAAATATGTTGCGTGGTGTGAGGCCAGGAAGGCCCCATGAAGAAATTTCAACTCGGTCGTTTCCTGCATTTCCTGCAAACAGGAGTGTCTATGGGCCTCAAATTGGGGTCCATTAAGGTTCAAATTTCGGCCCTGTCGATTTTCTTCCAGAAAGAATTGGCTTCAGTTCCTGAAGTCCAGAAGTTTGTCAAGGGGTACTGCATATACAACCCCCTTTTGTGCCTCCAGTGGCACTGTGGGATCTCAACGTAGTTCTGGGATTCCTAAAATCACATTGGTTTAAACCGCTCAAATCTGTGGATTTGAAATATCTCACAGGGAAAGTGACCATGCTGTTGGCCCTGGCCTCGGCCAGGCGAGTGTCAGAATTGGCGGCGTTTGTCTCAAAAAAGCCCATATCTGATTGTCCATTCGGACAGGGCAGAGCTGCGGACTCATCCCCAGTTTCTCCCTAAGGTGGTGTCAGTGTTTCACCCGAACCAGCTTATTGTGGTACCTGCGGCTACTAGGGACTTGGAGGACTCCAAGTTGCTAGATGTTGTCAGGGCCCTGAAAATATAGTTTCCAGGACGGCTGGAGTCAGGAAAACGGACTTGCTGTTATCCTGTATGCACCCAACAAACTGGGTGCTCTTGCTTCTAAGCAGACGATTGCTAGTTGGATGTGTAGTACAATTCAGCTTGCACATTCTGTGGCAGGCCTGCCACAGCCAAAATATGTAAATGCCCATTCCACAAGGAAGGTGGGCTCATCTTGGGCGGCTGCCCGAGGGGTCTCGGCTTTACAACTTTGCCGAGCTGATACTTGGTCAGGGGCACACCCTGACTGAGGAGGACCTGGAGTTCTCTCATTCGGTGCTGCAGAGTCATCCGCACTCTCCCGCCCGTTTGGGAGCTTTGGTATAATCCCCATGGTCCTGACGGAGTCCCCAGCATCCACTTAGGACGTCAGAGAAAATAAGAATTTACTTACCGATAATTCTATTTCTCGTAGTCCGTAGTGGATGCTGGGCGCCCATCCCAAGTGCGGATTGTCTGCAATACTTGTACATAGTTATTGTTACAAAAATGGGGTTATTATTGTTGTGAGCCATCTTTTCAGATGCTCCGCTGTTATCATGCTGTTAACTGGGTTCAGATCACAGGTTGTACAGTGTGATTGGTGTGGCTGGTATGAGTCTTACCCGGGATTCAAAATCCTTCCTTATTGTGTACGCTCGTCCGGGCACAGTATCCTAACTGAGGCTTGGAGGAGGGTCATAGGGGGAGGAGCCAGTGCACACCACCTGATCCTAAAGCTTTTACTTTTGTGCCCTGTCTCCTGCGGAGCCGCTAATCCCCATGGTCCTGACGGAGTCCCCAGCATCCACTACGGACTACGAGAAATAGAATTATCGGTAAGTAAATTCTTATTTTTTTACTGGCAAAGGCGTCAGCCAGAAGAGTGTCAGATTTGGGAGCATTATCATGTAAGTCTCCTTTCCTAAGTTTTTTTCCAGACAGAGCAGTTCTCAGAACGAGATCTAGCTATCTTCCAAAGGTGGTATCAAAGTTTCACCTGAATGAAGAAATTGTAGTGCCAGCTTTTCAGATATCGGGACTATCTGCGGGAGAAGCGTCGCTGGACGTGGTCCGGGCTTTAAGAATCTACATAGATCGTACTAGTGCCATCAGGAAAACAGATTCTCTCTTCATCCTCTACGGATTCCATAGAAGAGGATGGCCTGCTAGTAAACAGACGCTGGCGAGATGGCTCCGAATGGTAATAGCAGAAGCTTATTCTCATGCAGATCTCCCTATTCCGGCTAATGTCTCTGCACACTCTACACGTAAGGTAGGTCCTTCTTGGGCAGCACAACAGGGTGCTTCAGCAGAACAGATATGTAGGGCAGCCACATGGACTTCCATAAACACATTCATCAGACATTATGCCTTGGATACTTTTGCCTCTCATGACGCAGACTTCGGGCGAAAGGTCCTCCTGTGCAATCAGGAGCGTCCCCACCACTAAAATGGCTTTGGGAATCCCAATGTTATCCTGTGGATAATCCTGTGGACCCAGCCAGAGAAATATACGTTATGGTAAGAACTTACCGTTGATAACGTGATTTCTCTTATGTCCACAGGGATCCCACCCTGACGCATCTGATTTGAGGATCTAGACAATCACTAAAACCTCTTCCTTCTTGTATGGAAGGGTGTGCATGTGTGTTCTTATCGCCTGTACAGGTCTCTACCTAATGTTCCTGCCTAAAATCGCTGTGGAAAGAACTGATCTGACTGAGTCAGTGGGCGGGACTATATAGTGGAGGCCCCAATGCATCCAGGGAGGCCAGAAAGCTCGTGACTGTGTTGGTGCCATTTTCGCTGTCGCTCGACAATATCCCAATGTTATCCTGTGGATACCTGTGGACATAAGAGAAATCACGTTATCAACGGTAAGTTCTTACCATAACGTATATTTAATGGTCAGATTCAAATTGTTGCAATAGAAACTACATTATCAAAAATGTCTAGTACATGAGCCAGAAAAAATATATTACACAATTTTTCATGACAAGATGAATAAAAGTTAATACCATAATGATGAAAATGTTTTATTAGAAAAATGTTATAGAAGTTTATGTCTAAGTTATAAAGGTAGAAAAGCAAAAATAGTGAGGGATAAAGGTGGGGTGTACCTAATAAGGTAATGAGGTGACCTATGAGGTGCAGTCTAATGGCTGTGAGGAGAAGCAGTGGGCTACCTGCTTCGGCTTGGCGGGATATTAGAATGAAACAGAGAACATTACACACGTGAGAGGTCTTGCTACCTTACTAATACCACTATCAGACAGAAAAGTCTGAAAGTCCTGGCAATTACCTGGCATTTCTGTGCCGGGTAGTTTTGCTGGGACCTGCCTAACCCCCCTTTCACACAGACAAGCAAATTTTGAACCGATAATTTGCAGCTCAACATGGGTATTTTGTCTGTGTGAAAGGGTCAACCCGGGTTGACCCTTTCACATAGAAAACGGACCTGTGTATTTCATGAAATTACTGGGTAGAACTGCTTGACCCGGTAATTTCAGTTTCTGTCTGAAAGGGGTGTTATTGAACCACCCTCATACATATTACAAAATACATAATAACATAATTATGTAGAGAATACATGGCGGAAATGATTGCAAAGCTTACATCCTTAAGGGGAACATGGGTGGATACAAAGAGGGAGACAAGTCGGAGGCTGGAGTGTGCAGGAATGTCTGTTTATGTATTTAATCAGTGAAATGTAGTTTAAATGCCTGTGGGAATATGTTTTCAAACTATTCATAATAATTTTTATTTGTGTAATTCATACAAATAAATTATGGGCTCTATATGTAAATTGGTTCTTTAACATCCTGGTTTCAGCATAATGGGGGATAATTCTGAGTTGATAGCAGCAGGAACTTTGTTAGCAGTTGGGCAAAACCATGTGCACTTTAGGGGGGGGGGCAGATATAACATGTGCAGAGAGAGTTGGATTTGGGTGTGGTGTGTTAAATCTGAAATCTAAATTGCAGTGTAAAAATAAAGCAGCCAGTATTTACCCTGCACAGAAACAAAATAACCCACCCAAATCTAACTCTCTCTGCACTTGTTACATCTGCCCCACCTGTAGTGCACATGGTTTTGCCCAATTGCTAACCAACTTGCTGCTGCGATCAACTCAGAATTACCCCCCTAGAGTAGGAAAAGGAATGCACTTTGTGGCTCCATATGATAAAAATATAATAATTATGTATAGTTATAGCATACATGTCATGGGTGACCCCAAAGATTTTTCTTGCCACCCCAAATGAGGTTTTGTTTTATGGATGTCCTAACAGAATCATCGCTGTTTGTGCTCCGAAGCCAGTGTCATTTAATCAACTTTTCAAGTCACACAGTTTCTTTTTTAATTTAGAATGGGCAAAAAAAAGGTTCAATCAGAAAATATTGAGAAGAAAAAGAAAATGCCAGAAAACATATCGGAAGTCCCCGTGTCAAAAAAGAAGAAATTGATTCCTGAGGTTAGTACAGTGTTTTATTTCTTGAATCAGACTGTTGTATAATTTTAATAAATATTAACTTAGAGCAGTACAAATAGCTGTCAGTATAGAGCTAATGCTTTATGTAAAGAATGTGCTGCTGGCTATATGCCCTAAACCTGCAATGTTTTCCACCGGAGCACACTGACAAAAAGGAAAATACACAAAATTTAGCACTAAGAGGAATACCACATTCAGCTTTGTGCAGCGATGGTTTACACAGCTAGTACAAACAACATAAAGTGACTTACAATCCACAATTTTAAAGGAAAACTTTACGTATTTTGTAAAGAAGATTAAGATGGGGCCAAAAGGTTTTTCTTTGTTAATAAAGCTCCACAGTATCACATGCAAAAAAACAAAGAAACAAACAATAGTGCAGACCATCATATAAATTATGAGTTTTAATTATCGATGTCCACTTATAATCAAATAATTGGTATCAGCGTGATAATTATCCCACAGTGGCAAGGCAGCATAAACCAGACAAGTCGGTCCAGATAACAGGATACAGCTTTTCATATAAGCTCCAAAGTTGTGTAGGAGATACCATAAAATACAAAAATACAAGCTAATAGTGCAAATATGTAAAAATAGAAAGTAAATTAATACAGATGTACACTTACAAACAAGTGTTAAAAACACAGCGTGAATAGTCGCACAGTTGCAAACGGCAAGGGTCGCTCCCGGTGTTCCAGAGATGTTTACAGGAATCGGCTTTAACCCACTTCCGGATTGTGAGTAGTTCAGCAAGGTGGAAGAAATCGTCCAGAGCCAAGCTCAACGCGTTTTAGACTTAGGGGTATATTCAATTGAAGTCTGATCCATTCCGACATTCATTTGTCGAAATGGATCCGACCTTGGCTATTCAATGCAATCTCAATTCAACTTTAAAAAAAGTTTAATTGAGATGCGGAAGCAGAGACGGGGGTGAGCCGCGGTAAGACGGGGGAGAGCAGCTCTACAGCAGCGTAGCCAGAGGATGTGTCACAGCCGCCGCTCACAACAGCATCCACCCGGCTCCAGCAAGCGATGTCTCGCTTGCTGAAGCTGGGTGGACGCTGTCGTGAGCGGCGGCTGTGACATATCCTCCGACTACGCTGTAGTGCTGCTCTCCCCCGTCTTACCGCGGCTCACCCCCGTCTCTGCTTCCGCATCTCAATTCGTCTTTTTTTAAAGTCGAATCGAGATGGTCGAAAAGATGGCCCCGTTTTCGACACAAGCACGCGGATCGGCAGCCAATTCACGGCTAATTTGGGGTTGGATTGAATAGGTCGGAACCCCTTCCGACATAAAAATGTCGATAACTGCCGTCTTTTTGACAGACGGCAGCTTTCGTCTTCAATTGAATATACCCCTTAATGTTCTTCTTCAGAAGCGCTCAGTATTATTGTATAGACTTGTGGTGCCCATACACTTGTGCGATAAGGCAGATAATACCTTCGATTTCGACAGCATCTGTGAGAGAAATCGAAGGATTGTATGCACATTTAAGGTACCATGCGACTTGATGCGATATACGGGCACGCCGCTCGAATATCGTGTCTCATGATAGTTTGTGCTGCACTTAATATATATCGCATCGCAGTGCGATCGCATGTGTTTTTTAAAACACATGCAATATATTGCACCACGATGTGCGATGGGCACCCGCCGGGAGCGGCCTGAGGCCACTCCCACTCGGTGGTAATGTGCCCATCACTTGATTACCATGCGATCTATCGCATGATCACATGATAATCACTTTGGCATTTCAGGTGCGATTTCATCTCACCTGAACTGCCGGTGCGATGCCCCGGGATGTCGCATAGCAGGGCATCGCACAAGTGTATGGGCACCATTACATGTCAATACACAGTTGTGACTGGTTACCCTAGTCTTTGTTTCTGAATCAAATAGGCAGCAGATATTATGTGAAAAAATAATAATAATAATAATAATTAATAGAAACCTCTTGGCACTGGACCAGAGAGCAGCTGTCAGCAAGAAGAGACAGGTGTCCTAACATGAGAGGAAAAAACTCAGTATTCCTACGAATATTCTGTCTGTTACTGGTTACATTATGTATATTATAGGATGTTTAGACTTTTCCTTTTATTTATAGGAGATAAATGTGTTTGATACTGAAAGCTTTTTTTTCTTTTTTTTTTAGGCTAAATACCTTTCAGTCTATACTGCAGACTATCAATAGTGCTAAATATTTAATTCTATATTACATACACTATCCAGTGTTTAGGAGACCAATGTGTACACATATGTCCAGAGCTGGTGTTAGGTTCTTCTGCTGCTCCCCAGGGTTCCCTGACTTGCTCCAAGCTCCGCAGAGTAGGGGATTGTGGAATGGTGCCAACATCCACAAAAAAAAACCCCATTCGGCTAAGGCTGGCTGTCATTACTGACCCAGCTAATGGCTTACTGCAATTGCTGACCCTTTACATGTCTTTTGTATTACATACACTTCACTTTGTATAAGGCAGGCTTATTACGTGCTAGTTATGCCCTCTTCATGGGTTGGCCACACTCTCTCTCTAATAATTTGTTATGGTTTATTTTGTGAGGCAATTCAAGGCTGTCAGAACCTTTTTCTATACTTAATGTGCTGTAATTAGGGGCTTCAGTAGTTTAGAGGAATTTAATAAACTATTTAACAGTTATATATGTCAAAGGCTGTGAGTTACATAATATACACAAAATAATGGGAATGTACATATTTAAGTCACTCCTCTGCAGCAGGCTGCCTTATAAGAAGGGAGGAGCTTCTGTAACTTATTTGGTGGGCAGTGGCTATGGCTCAAGGTTGAGATTGAGTCAGTTGTGAGGGTAGTATAGGTGAGAGGGGTGTGAATCATTATCTCGCCCAATATTAAGTTGACAGTCAATAAGTTGACCCCATATGGACATGGACTAGGTTAGACAGGATCAGTAGGTCGACATGTAAAAGGTAGACAGTAGAAAAGGTCGGCATGGAAATGATAGACTGAAAACAAAGGCAACACATTTTTTTTTTAAATGTTAATTTTTTTTTGTGGTAGGGGAGTTCCCTTAGCCAGTAACAGTGCAAGAGAAGTCTCGTAGTCGGGAGTGAGCGGTTGTTACCAGAGACACGGCAAGACGCAGGTTAGAGGTAGATCTATGACGTTTAGAGAAGAGGGAGAGCATTTTGACATGTACGAAGGGGCAAACAACTGGAATTTAGAGAATACGGAGCCTGTATAGGGATTTTCTTGCTAAGGCATTTAAGATAGTATGAAGCTGGAATAAGTGGGTGCGGGGTTGCAGTAATGAAAGTGGGAGATGATGAGAGCATGGATAGGATTTTAAATAGTATCTTAGTATAGAAAAGGACTTCTAGCAGTATTTCTAAATTGAAGGCAACATGACTGGTACAGAGACTGGTTGTGAGGAACAAAGCTGAGTGTGACACCAATGCAGCTGGTTTGTGAGAATGAGGAAATTGTGATGTACCAGTGGATAGAGACAAGATGAAAAAATGAGCTACAGGCCAGCATGCAGTGTGGGAGAGGGAGTGTAGTGATTAGGAGGGATTTGGGTTTATGGGACAGGTTGTAGATTGAAATAATAAGGAAAAACTGTGCTGGTTCAACCAGAATGTGAACGACAAGGACTGACATAGATAAAGTTATAATTTAATTTAATACAATCTAGATGCACAAAAATAATAATAGTAATATTAAATATCAAGAAAATTCAACCATGCAGTGTCACATAAAATCAAATACCAGGCATGGGGGAAAAGATAAAATTGTTGCAAAAGAACTCCCAGTGAGTAAGCAACATGAATGAAAGAATCAAATATGTAACTAGAAGTATCTTAGGACTGAAACACTTTCCGTACACAGTTGTGTATGTCACTACATAGCCTATAATAAAGATACTGTATGAAAAAATAAAGGCAGTGGCCAATGTGCAGAATCCAAATAAATTGGTGTTATAGTCCAGTTGTCCGGCAATTGTGTTAGAGGTACAGGGGTTAGCTGAGGATAGAGGGAAAGGCAGCACTTCAGATAATGTCCATGTACGGTACCGCAATATAGAGTGGTAAAGTATCTCGCTACTCAGCTGTATCTAGGCAAGACTCACAGCAGTCATTGAGTAGCCACCTGGGGGGGTAATTTAGTGGTGCCATGGAAGTAATTCTCTGTAGCACTATAGCAGACACCCCCTCAGGGTGTGAAGGTCTGTTGGCAGTACAGCAACTGCTGATGAGAAGTGAGCATGTCCCACACAGTGTAACACCAGCAGCATGATTAGTGAGTGTAGGAGAAAGTGAGTGGAGTGGGTGGGATGAGGAAATATCTTGTGGAATGGTTGCGACTTCTGTTTTTACGTAGGTGACAAAAATTATGAGTTGTGAAGGCAAATGATGGGTTGTGAATATGCTGTAGAGCAGAATTCCCCTTCCCAGGAATATGCTGTAGAGCACAGTACCCCTTCCCATGAGTATGCTTTGGTGCAGAGTTCCCCTTCCCGTGAGTATGCTTTGGTGCAGAGTTCCCCTTCCCAGGAATGTGCTGTAGTGCAGAGTTCCCCTTCCCAGGAATGTGCTGTAGTGCAGAGTTCCCCTTCCCAGGAATGTGCTGTAGTGCAGAGTTCCCCTTCCCAGGAATGTGCTGTAGTGCAGAGTTCCCCTTCCCAGGAATGTGCTGTAGTGCAGAGTTCCCCTTCCCAGGAATGTGCTGTAGTGCAGAGTTCCCCTTCCCTGGAATGTGCTGTAGTGCAGAGTTCCCCTTCTCAGGAATGTGCTGTAGTGCAGCATTCCCCTTCCCAGGAATGTGCTGTAGTGCAGAGTTCCCCTTCCCAGGAATGTGCTGTAGTGCAGAGTTCCCCTTCCCAGGAATGTGCTGTAGTGCAGAGTTCCCCTTCCCAGGAATATGCTGTAGAGCAGAGTTCCCCTTCCCATGAGTATGCTTTGGTGCAGCGTTCCCCTTCCCGTGAGTATGCTTTGGTGCAGAGTTCCCCTTCCTGTGAATATGCTGTGGTGCAGAGTTCCCCTTCCCAGGAATGTGCTGTAGTGCAGAGTTCCCCTTCCCAGGAATGTGCTGTAGTGCAGAGTTCCCCTTCCCAGGAATGTGCTGTAGTGCAGAGTTCCCCTTCCCAGGAATGTGCTGTAGTGCAGAGTTCCCCTTCCCAGGAATGTGCGGTAGTGCAGAGTTCCCCTTCCCAGGAATGTGCGGTAGTGCAGAGTTCCCCTTCCCAGGAATGTGCGGTAGTGCAGAGTTCCCCTTCCCAGGAATGTGCGGTAGTGCAGAGTTCCCCTTCCCAGGAATGTGCTGTAGTGCAGAGTTCCCCTTCCCAGGAATGTGCTGTAGTGCAGAGTTTCCCTTCCTAGGAATGTGCTGTAGTGCAGAGTTCCCCTTCCCAGGAATGTGCTGTAGTGCAGAGTTCCCCTTCCCAGGAATGTGCTGTAGTGCAGAGTTCCCCTTCCCAGGAATGTGCTGTAGTGCAGAGTTCCCCTTCCCAGGAATGTGCTGTAGTGCAGCATTCCCCTTCCCAGGAATATGCTGAAGAGCAGATCTCTCCTTCTGAGGAATGTGCTGTAGAGCCGAGTTCCCCTTCCCAGGAATGTGCTGTAGAGCCGAGTTCCCCTTCCCAGGAATGTGCTGTAGTGCAGAGTTCCCCTTCCCAGGAATGTGCTGTAGTGCAGAGTTCCCCTTCCCAGGAATGTGCTGTGGTGCAGAGTTCCCCTTCCCAGGAATGTGCTGTGGTGCAGAGTTCCCCTTCCCAGGAATGTGCTGTGGTGCAGAGTTCCCCTTCCCAGGAATGTGCTCTGGTGCAGAGTTCCCCTTCCCAGCAATGTGCTGTGGTGCAGAGTTCCCCTTCCCAGGAATGTGCTGTGGTGCAGAGTTCCCCTTCCCAGGAATGTGCTGTGGTGCAGAGTTCCCCTTCCCAGGAATGTGCTGTGGTGCAGAGTTCCCCTTCCCAGGAATGTGCTGTGGTGCAGAGTTCCCCTTCCCAGGAATGTGCTGTGGTGCAGAGTTCCCCTTCCCAGCAATGTGCTGTAGTGCAGAGTTCCGCTTCCCAGCAATGTGCTGTAGTGCAGAGTTCCGCTTCCCAGCAATGTGCTGTAGTGCAGAGTTCCCCTTCCCAGCAATGTGCTGTAGTGCAGAGTTCCCCTTCCCAGGAATGTGCTGTAGTGCAGAGTTCCCCTTCTCACGAATGTGCTGTAGTGCAGAGTTCCCCTTCCCAGGAATGTGCTGTAGAGCCGAGTTCCCCTTCCCACGAATATGCTGTAGAGCCGAGCTCCCCTTGTTACAACTATGCTGTAGAGCAGAGCTCCCCTTGCCATGAATATGCCGTAGAGCAGAGCTCCCCTTGCCATGAATATGCCGTAGAGCAGAGCTCCCCTTGCCATGAATATGCCGTAGAGCAGAGCTCCCCTTGCCATGAATATGCCGTAGAGCAGAGCTCCCCTTGCCATGAATATGCCGTAGAGCAGAGCTCCCCTTGCCATGAATATGCCGTAGAGCAGAGCTCCCCTTGCCATGAATATGCCGTAGAGCAGAGCTCCCCTTGCCATGAATATGCTGTAGAGCTGAGTTCCCCTTGCCATGAATATGCCGTAGAGCAGAGCTCCCCTTGCCATGAATATGCCGTAGAGCAGAGCTCCCCTTGCCATGAATATGCTGTAGAGCAGAGCTCCCCATACGATGAATATGCTGTAGAGCTGAGTCAGGCAAACTACGGTTCTCCTGTTGTGCAATTGTCAGCCTTTTTGGCTAGTTTTATTTTGTTTGATTATTAATGAAAGACCATATTTTGCTATTGGATGCACTCCACCTGTATTTGACCAGGACCCATCTTATCACTCATTTGGAAATTGTTAGTATTAACTGAAGCATTATGTTGCTATGAGAAACATGACCTCAATTGACATTTTTTTTTATTAATGTTTGTATTCGTGTAATGGTTTTTTTTTCTCCTGAGTTTCAAATTGTAACTAAAGAGCAGTGAAAGCACCAGTTCCCACACTGACATGTCTGCCGTTCACGTGGTGGATTGTAAAATGTTATGGTAGTATGAATTTTCACTTTTATTTTCCCATAAACATTCTGCATTATACTGGGGGCAAAAGTCACTTAGCAAAGACAGCCTAATGTCCCTGCCTACTTCAATCACTGACCTGACAGTCAACTAATAGTTTAAGTTATGACACAAATTAAGGAGTGATGACTTAGTTGGTAATAAGGCTGGGAAGACACTGGAGAAGGCTAAGCAAAAATCTCTTTGCAGCTTGGCTTCCCATGTACCAGATTTATTCACACAACAAAGTATGTCAGCTATGCAAGTTGTCCAGTCTTCAAGGCCAACGTTTTCCGTCATATGTGAAGCCACCATTGTTTACATGTGGTTCACCAATTTCCGCCAGCTGACTTTAAACGTTATTGGTTGTTTGAGCAGAGAGTAACTGTTTCATGAGCTTGTCACCACAGTACTTCCCCCAATCACTCTATTCTTATCTGCTAATTCCTCTGCCGAATCTTTTCACATCACAGGAGCTCAGTGGCATGGAGTGTCTGTAGTCTATGCTGCTAGTTAGAGTCCCCTTAAGTGGAGAATTCCTTAGAGACATCTAGTATCTGAAAGTCTACTGTACTGCAATTTGTTAGCTATTATGATGCTTAAGGTTTTTTTTATAATACGCACAAATATAGAGATGCTGGCTCCATGATAGAATAAACAGTTTGTATGATCTTTTATATATCACACCATCATACACATGTTTGTGCACTGTGCATGCTGCTGGGCCGACTGTACTCCTTTATGGGTGATTCAGAGTTATATACAACGCAGTCCTATCTCCAGTTGAATGGGTGTAACTTCAACTGTTTGGAGCGAGGGCAGCCAGTATATGGTGCCCAACGGACCTATTCACTTGTTGTTCTGTTTGGGCACGATCAGTTTGGCACGATCAGGCATTTCAGCTCACATTCCCCAGGGGTGGCTAGCTGAAATTATCGAAAAGGGACCAGTTTCAGCGCTCAAATGGGACTTTGCGCGTTATGGGCGTGACAAGCTTGATAAGTAAGCACAATTGAATATCCCCACCTTCCACCGCCCGATCTCCTGACATTTTAGACTGGAGATAGTGGGAGCCATAAACAATTGAATATAGCCCATAGAGAGAGTTTAGTGAAAGTGGGTAAGAAGTCGTGTCAGGTGTGGTATAATAGTCAATAGGTTGACTGCACATGGCCGACATGCTTTAGGCTGGCAGGTAGCTGTATTTACCAAACATGCAACCACGCTCTCTTTTTGCTCAAAAAGCAGTGAGGGTACTGTACTGTATAATAAAATGTTGGAGCCCCATACAACCAGTCGCAGCAAGCCGTAAGAAATCCTGACAGCCGTTTGCTAAATCATTCCTGAATGAGATAACGTGCATCTGGCAGGAGCACAACACCCCTATGTTTACTGAAAACAACATTTTAACATTCAAATGAAAGAGCACACACAGGTGAAAGATTTTCCACATTTCAAATGCAGAGAACCTTCAGTGATGTAGGGGATTGGCGCTTGGTATGATATGCTGGAGGTCAGAAGACCGACTGTGGCATCCTGATGGTTAGAATCCTGACAGGGGCTAGGTAAGTATACTTACCTTCCCCCAATGCCCCATTAACCCACCCTCCCCCGCATCCTAACCCTAACCCTCCCTGGGGGTGCCTAAACCTAACCCCCTCCACCACCTCTGCAGCCTAAACATCCCACCCCTGCAGCCTAACGCTAACCCTCCGCCTGCAGCCTAAACCTAACTCCCCCTCCGTGGTTTACCTGAGCAAAGTCCTGCTAAACGCTTGTTCAGAATCCCGGCAATCTTGATTCTGGTGCAGAGACTGTGATGTTTGTCGGGATGCTGGCGTCAGTATTTCAACATACGGGATCCTGAACGGAGGTCTGTTAGCGTTAGCCACTAGGGATAGGGTTAGCTTTAGGGGTTAGTGGTAGGTAGAGTAATACCAGAATGCTACATCATCGGAGGTCAGATCCCGGAAGTAACTGTCACATGGCTGCTGGGACTCGGAAGAAGATGCTTAAGCCACCGCTCCTGTCTGGAGAAGATAAGGATCCACTAGACCACCAGGGACGGATCGTCGGCAGTTTATCATGTCAACATATCATTCGGTAGACCTGATGAATGACAACATGGTCACTGTTGGCTTGTTGTGTGGGCATTTCAACCATGTTGACATTCTCATATCGACACAGTGACTGTCGACAAGTAACACCACACCCTATCCATGGCTGTAGGAAGTGGTTGATTCCAGCTATTTTGACCAAAGGCTGTGCTGCCAGGTAACTTTGATAATGGCGATTATTTTCATTTTTTGCTTTATAAGAAAATAAATATATATATATATATATATATATATATATATATATATATATATATATATATATATATATCCACGCATGCATGCAGCACAGGGACGCTTGGATCCACCCTCCACACATCACACCTCATCGTGTATGACCCTGTCGCTGCAACATGGTAGCATGATCCGTGAGATCAGATGCATATCTTTGACACTTATGGCTGTGTCCGGAATGCCACCTGTATTTTAGCAATTTAATTGGATTACTCTTATCTGATCTTAGACACATATTTAAGATGAACGTGGTTAAACCTAAAGAGCAATTAGTCTTGAGAAAGGTCCATAACGTGGACCGAAACGTCGACATATAAGGCTTTTGATCTTCCCAATAAAAGTCTTTTTTATGAACGGACTTCATTCATTGCAGCGAGAGTGCACCTTCCATTAGTGGAAATTTTGCTATATATATATATATATATATGTATATATATGTATAAATATATGTATAATGCAATTCTGATTTAAAAACAAAGATTCTGTGATGAGAGAAAAGTGGATCCAAATACTGTTAAGTTGTTAATTTCATCTTGTGCTTAGCAGAAATTGTCAGCGCCAATATTAGAGGCCACAACTGCGACAGCCAGTACATGAGCTTGTCTCACAAGAGAAAGCAGAAAGTGCTCATCCAGTGATATCTGTAGCAGTTAGTGACTGTAACTCGAGCAGCTGTGTGTATGTGTGTATGTATATATATATATATATATATATATATATATATATATAATACATTGTTCTTTCTGGTGTGTGGAAGATGCAGATACAGCAAAGGTTTAAATTTACATTTAAGGCAACACGTGTATGGCATGTGATGCAGTAAATATCCATTTAAAGATTGCTCTATCTGAATGTTACATAACAGATTGCCAGGGTTAGTCCCTATGCTGCAGCATGATTCCCAGGACAAAGTATTTGCAGCTGGGAAAACAGCTCCAACTTTGAAGATTGTTTTCCCATGCAGAAAAAAACCTTCCATCCCCAACTGTTCTGTGTCAACAAATTAGGGATACCTAGATACTGTGGTGTAAGTGCTCTGAGAGCAGTCGCAGTACAGGCCTGATAGACCGTAGTGCTGTAACAGGCGGCATCCCTTTATTGTGTGTTGTTGAGTGATGAAGCATTAATCATATCCTATACATTACAAGGCTTCAGTGGAATATGCACTAAATGTTTTCCACTCACAGACTTGAATAGACTGATACACTCCGGATTTTTTGGTTAATGGTTAGAATCTGACTTCATCTCTGCATGGAACATTATTTAGTAAGACTGAATCCTGCTTATAGATAAAACACGCATAGGCAGGCTATTCATAACCCTGTATACTTGTACATTCTATATTCAGTAGTATTTCTGGAAGCATTCAGGTTATTTAGTGCAGGGGTTATAGCGCAGAGTTGTCTAATGCGCCATCTAGTGGCTACATCTCTACGTACTGTACTCACTGGAATAATAAAAATGACAGTTTTAAAAGATGGAAGTACATACTGTACTATCAGAACTTCATTTTACATTATCTAAGCTTCTTTACAGTGAATATCCCTAAGTTGAGGCTATGCAGTTATGCTAAGGATTTTCTGTCTAAATCATAGTGATTTTATTTGTAGAACAATGTCTGGCTTTGTTAAAACTAATGAGCTGATCATATTTTTTTATAGTCACATCTACACTCATTCGGTGAGTACAGTAAACGATGCCGCCAAATGGGAACTGAGTCCTTTATAAAGCTCTACACCTGTCCACATAGGTTACCTGATCTAATCACCCGGGAGCAGTCTAGCCACCTTGCAGACATCCAGCTATGTATGTGCCAGGGGTTCACTACGATCTGCCGGCGACCAGCATACCGGCGCCGGGAGGCCGGCCACCCGGCTTACCGACAGTGTGGCGAGCACAAATGAGCCCCTTGCGGGCTCGCTGCGCTCGCCACGCTACAGGCACGGTGGCGCGCTAAGCGCGCCACACTATTTTATTCTCCCTCCAGGGGGGTCGTGGACCCCCACGAGGGAGAATAAGTGTCGGTATGCCGGCGGTCGGGCTCCCGGCGCCGGTATGCTGGTCGCCGGGAGCCCGACCGCCGGCATACTGAAGACCACCCATGTGCCAGGCATGCGTCAGTGGAGATCATTAGCTGGTCTGGAAATGAGAAGTCCAGTGCCAGTTTACCTAAATTGCAGCATCCTTGTAGTTTGGCCACAAGTGTAGATTGTTCTCAAATGGTTGATAAGTCAGTGAAGTCGAGTAATAATGATTTTTCCATATATGTTATAGTCTCATCCACCCAGATTGTATTCTGATTTGGCGCAGTGTGGTCCCTTACAGTATAGTGGTTGGACAGTTTGTTTAAACAGAACCAAAGTAGCCAACCAAATTGTGTGGCAGCTTTAGAGACGCAGTGGCCACTCAGAGACCCATACCAGCTCAGTGTAACATAGGATTACTTCTTGTCCCGTGGAGAAAATATTCGCTGAGATTGTATGCGCTGGGACTGTTATGTTTAAAATACCGTATATACTCGAGTATAAGTCGACCCGAATATAAGCCGAGGCACCTAATTTTACCATAAGAACCTGGGAAAACTTATTGACTCGAGTATAAGCCTAGGGTGGGAAATGCAGCTCTAGCCATACACAGCCCTCATGCTGCCAGATATGCCCTCATGCTGCCAGATATGCCCTCATGCTGCCAGATATGCCCCACAATGCCAGATGTGCCAGATATGCCCCACAGTGCCAGATATGCCCTCATGCTGCCAGATATGCCCCACAGTGCCAGATATGCCCTCATGCTGCCAGATATGCCCCACAATGCCAGATGTGCCAGATATGCCCCACAGTGCCAGATATGCCCTCATGCTGCCAGATATGCCCTCATGCTGCCAGATATGCCCCACAGTGCCAGATATGCTGACAGATATGCCCTCATGCTGACAGATGTGCCAGATATGCCCCACAGTGCCAGATATGCCCTCATGCTGCCAGATATGCCCCTCAGTGCCAGATATGCCCTCATGCTGCCAGATATGCCCCACAGTGCCAGGTGTGCCAGATATGCCCCACAGTGCCAGATGTGCCAGATATGCCCCACAGTGCCAGATGTGCCAGATATGCCCCACAGTGCCAGATATGCCCCACAGTGCCAAATATGCCCTCATGCTGCCAGATATGCCCCACAGTGCCAGATGTGCCAGATATACCCCACAGGGCCAGATATGCCCCACAGTGTCAGATATGCCCCACAGTGCAAGTTTGTTATTTACCCTCCGTCGCTCCCGCGCTCCCCCGTCGCTCCAGCGCTGTCTTCTGAAGGAGGGACACGGAGGGCACAGCGCGCGGCTCTCCTGTGTCCCTCCTGCGTCTCCAGCGGCGTGTGTGTGTTAAAAGAAGTGCCGGTTTCCGGCACTTCCTTTAACACACACACACCGCTGCCGCCGGAGACACAGGAGGGACACAGGAGAGCCGCGCGCTGTGCCCTCCGTGTCCCTCCTTTAACACACACTCGCCGCTGACGCCGGAGGGACACAGGAGAGCCGCGCGCTGTGCCCTCCCATGTCCCTCCTAAATACTCACTCGTGTATAAGCCGAAGAGGCTTTTTCAGCACAAAAAAAGGTGCTGAAAAAGTCGGCTTATACTCGAGTATATACGGTAATTGTCTCTACCAATAGGCAGCTGCCTAGGGTGCGACACCATTAAGACTGCTGAACGCAGAAATGAAGGAGGTCTTTGAAAGAGGCAGGCTTATTTTATTTTATGCTGGGGCGGCCTCCTTGGATTTTATAGGGCACTGCCCCCATACCTTTCACTTGCTCTACCTATAACTTTGTGACTGTCATGTTTGGCGCATAAAGCTGCACCACGTGTCATTCCCTCTCCTCTCTCTCGCTCCCAGTAAGTTGTTCGTTGCAAAGGCTGCAGCTCACAAATGAGACTCTCAATGGAGTCTGGCATATAATGTTATTTTCTCTAAGAGTGGGTACACACTGGGACAACGGGCATTCGTTACAACATCGGAACGAAAGGCCGCCAACGGGGATTGGCTGTACACACTGCAGCGATGTGAATGAAGGACGGAACTATCGTGTTCTGTCCTTCATCTGGGCCGCAACTAGGGGGGCTAAGGGGGCATTGATTTGAGGGGGTGCCGGGGAGTTACAGTGGAGCAGGTTTTTTGTTTTTCTTTTTACTGGTAGTACTGTGCTGCTTCATTGAGAGAGAAGACGGCTCCCAGGGCAGTGTCTCTGAGCCACCTGTCTCCCCACAGCTGGCTCAGACGCTGTGCTGGTGAGCTCCAGTACCTGGGATCTCTCCTATGCTGGCTATTGTCTTAAAATCTCTTCTTTGCCATGTAGTCTGCGACTAGCATGCGGTGCACTGTGCAAGCTATAGAAGCGAGCTGTTGGTGCTGTGTTTTTCAGTTAGCAGTATCAACCTCCACTGCCTCCCAGAGGCAGGATTTGGTGTAGCTTATAGGGGGATGTAGTGTAGTGATGTAGTGTACCATATAGAGTATGTAGTGTAGTAATGTATTGCAGTATATAGGGGCATGTAGTTCATTGATGTGGTGTAGCATATATGGGGATGTAGTGTAGTGATCTAGTGTAGCATAGAGGGTATGTAGTGTGTTGATGTAGTTCAGCATGTAGGGGATGTAGTATAGTTATGTAGTGCAGTGGGTAGGGGAATGTAGTGCAGTGATGTGTTATGATATAGGGCCTAATTCAAGGTTGATTGCAAAAGCTAAATCTTCCTCTAATGGGCATAACCATTTGCAGCGCAGGTGGGGCAGATATAACATTTGCAGAGAGAGTTAGATTTGGGTGGGATGTGTTCAAACTGAAATCTAAACTAAAGTGTAAAAATGAAGCAGCTAGTATTTACCTTGCACAGAAACAATATAACCCACGCTAATCTAACTCTTTCTGCACATGTTATATCTGCCCCACCTGCACTGCAAATGGTTTTACCCATTAGAGGAAGATTTTGCTTTTACAATCAACCTTGAATTAGGCTCATGATGCAGTGATATAGTGCAATGTATGGGGATACACGTGGGGCATATAGTGGAACACGCTGCTGGGGGGGGGGGGGGGCATGTGACGCTTAGGGCATTTGCGGCACAGAGGAGAATATTGTCCAATAGTATCCCCTTTTCTTTCAAAATCTTTGATAATCTGATTATTGTAGTCTTACAGGGTTTGATTTTGTTATTTTTTATTATTATTATAATTTTTTTTTTAGGGTGGTGCGCCAAATTACTGCCTTGCTCCGGGTGACAAAAATCCTAGTTTCGGCCCTGCCTTCATTAGCATAAACAACGTCACTAGCGATATCGCTAAGTTTGACATGCAGCACTGACGACTAGCGACAGTAGCTAGCGACCAGCAGGAACGCGCAAATGAAATGGCATATCTGCCCGACATCGCTCTGGTGTGTGCCCGGCTTTAATGGAAAGAACAGACTGATGCGCTAAGGAAAGGTTTTAACTCTATTGATAAGCATAGTACTAGTGGGATGTATGGAATACAATTTCTTATATAATTGTATACACTGCCTAAAGCAACACTGTATGGGGGAGATTTATTATATCTTGGTGAGAGAAAAAGTACCAACCGATCGGCTTCTGAAAGCTGTGCTAGAAAGATGGTAGAAGTTGAACGTTGGTACTTAATCTCTCTCCAAGATTTGATAAATCTGCCCCTATGTGCCTGCAGGGGTAATGTAACACACACCACTTAATTTCTAAATACTAAACATCACAAACAATTGAGACTTGAATATAAGTGTAAATTAATTATAACCCATATTTCTCTGACGTCCTAGTGGATGCTGGGGACTCCGTAAGGACCATGGGGAATAGCGGCTCCGCAGGAGACTGGGCACATCTAAAGAAAGCTTTAGGACTATCTGGTGTGCACTGGCTCCTCCCCCTATGACCCTCCTCCAAGCCTCAGTTAGATCTCTGTGCCCGAACGAGAAGGGTGCACACTAGGGGCTCTCCTGAGCTTCTTAGTGAAAGTTTTAGTTTAGGTTTTTTATTTTCAGTGAGACCTGCTGGCAACAGGCTCACTGCATCGAGGGACTAAGGGGAGAAGAAGCGAACTCACCTGCGTGCAGAGTGGATTGGGCTTCTTAGGCTACTGGACATTAGCTCCAGAGGGACGATCACAGGCCCAGCTTGGATGGGTCCCAGAGCCGCGCCGCCGGCCCCCTTACAGAGCCAGAAGGCAGAAGAGGTCCGGAAAATCGGCGGCAGAAGACGTCCTGTCTTCAACAAGGTAGCGCACAGCACTGCAGCTGTGCGCCATTGCTCTCAGCACACTTCACACTTCGGTCACTGAGGGTGCAGGGCGCTGGGTGGGGGCGCCCTGAGACGCAATAAAAACACCTTGGATGGCAAAAAAAAAAATGCATCACATATAGCTCCTGGGCTATATGGATGCATTTAACCCCTGCCAAAATACATAGAAAAATGGGGGATAAGGCCGCCGATAAGGGGGCGGAGCCTATCTCCTCAGCACACTGGCGCCATTTTCCCTCACAGCTCCGTTGGAGGGAAGCTCCCTGTCTCTCCCCTGCAGTCACTACACTACAGAAAGGGTTAAAAAAGAGAGGGGGGCACTAATTAGGCGCAGTATTAACTATACAGCAGCTATAAGGGGAAAAACACTTATATTAGGTTATCCCTGTATATATATAGCGCTCTGGTGTGTGCTGGCAAACTCTCCCTCTGTCTCCCCAAAGGGCTAGTGGGGTCCTGTCCTCTATCAGAGCATTCCCTGTGTGTGTGCTGTATGTCGGTACTTTTGTGTCGACATGTATGAGGAGAAAAATGATGTGGAGACAGAGCAGATTGCCTGTAATAGTGATGTCACCCCCTAGGGGGTCGACACCTGTGTGGATGAACTGTTGGAAGGAATTACGTGACAGTGTCAGCTCTGTATAAAAGACAGTGGTTGACATGAGACAGCCGGCTACTCAGCTTGTGCCTGTCCAGACGTCTCATAGGCCGTCAGGGGCTCTAAAGCGCCCGTTACCTCAGATGGCAGATATAGACGCCTACACGGATACTGACTCCAGTGTCGACGGTGAAGAGACGAATGTGACTTCCAGTAGGGCCACACGTTACATGATTGAGGCAATGAAAAATGTTTTACACATTTCTGATAATACAAGTACCACCAAAAAAGGGGTATTATGTTCGGTGAGGAAAAACTACCTGTAGTTTTCCTGAATCTGAGAAATTAAATGAGGTGTGTGATGATGCGTGGGTTTCCCCCGATAACAACTGATAATTTCTAAATGTTATTGGCATTATATCCTTTCCCGCCAGAGGTTAGGGTGCGTTGGGAAACACCCCCTAGGGTGGATAAAGCGCTCACACGCTTGTAAGGGCTCTACCTTCGCCTGAGATGGCCGCCCTTAAGGATCCTGCTGATAGAAAGCAGGAGGGTATCCTAAAAGGTATTTACACACATACTGGTGTTATACTGCGACCAGCAATCGCCTCAGCCTGGATGTGCAGTGCTGGGTTGGCGTGGTCGGATTCCCTGACTGAAAATATTGATACCCTAGATAGGGACAGTATATTTTTGCCTATAGAGCATTTAAAAGATGCATTTCTATATATGCGTGATGCACAGCGGAATAATTGCCGACTGGCATCAAGTCTAAACGCGTTGTCCATTTCTACCAGTAGAGGGTTCTGGACACGTCAGTGGTCAGGTGATGTGTATTCCAAACGGCATTTGGAAGTATTGCTTTATTAAGAGGAGTTATTTGGGGTCGGTCTTTCAGACCTGGTGGCCATGGCAACAGCTGGGAATTCCACGTTTGTACCCCAGGTCGCCTCTCAACATGAGAAGACGCCGTATTATCAGGCGCAGTCTTTTCGTGGACAAGCGGGCAAAAGGTTCCTCATTTCTGCCCCGTGACAGAGGGAGAGGAAAAAGGCTGCAGAAATCAGCCAGTTCCCAGGAACAGAAACCCTCTCCCGCCTCTGCCAAGCCCTCAGTATACGCTGGGGCTTTACAAGCAGAATCAGGCACGGTGGGGGGCCCGTCTCAATGAATTTCAGCGCGCAGTGGGCTCACTCGCAAGTAGACCCCTGGATCCTTCAGGTGATATCTCAGGGGTACAAATTAGAATTTGCGACGTCTCCCCCTCGCCGTTTCCTAAAGTCGGCTTTACCAATGTCTCCTTCTGACAGGGAGACAGTTTTGGAAGCCATTCACAAGCTGTATTCCCAGCAGGTGATAATCAAGATACCCCTCCTGCAACAGGGAACGGGGTATTATTCCACACTTGTGGTACCGAAGCCAGACGGCTCGGTGAGACCGATTCTAAATCTAAAATCTTTGAACACTTACATACAGAGGTTCAAATTCAAGATTGAGTCACTCAGAGCAGTGATTGCGAACCTGGAAGAAGGGGACTACATGATGTCTCGGGACATCAAGGATGCTTACCTTCATGTCAATAATTTACCCTTCTCACCAAGGGTATCTCAGGTTTATGGTACAGAACTGTCACTATCAGTTCAGACACTGCCGTATGGATGGTCCACGGCACCCCGGGTCTTTACCAAGGTAATGGCCGAAATAATGATATTCCTTCGAAGGAAGTGAATTTTAGTTATCCCTTACTTGGACAATTCCCTGATAAGGGTAAGATCCAGGGAACAGTTGGAGGTCGATGTAGCACTATCTCAGGTAGTGTTGCGGCAGCACGATTGGATTCTCAATATTCCAAAATCGCACCTGGTTCCGACGACGTGTCTTCTGTTCCTAGGGATGATCCTGGACACAGTCCAGAAAAAGGTGTTTCTCCCGGAGGAGAAAGCCAGGGAGTTATCCGAGCTAGTCAGGAACCTCCTAAAACCGAGCCAAGTCTCAGTGCATCAATGCACAAGGGTTCTGAGTAAAATGGTGGCTTCCTACGAAGCAATCCCATTCGGCAGATTCCACGCAAGAACTTTCCAGTGGGACCTGCTGGACAATTGGTCCGGGTCGCATCTTCAGATGCATCAGCGGATAACCCTGTCACCAAGGACAAGGGTGTCCCTCCTGTGGTGGTTGCAGAGTGCTCATCTTCTAGAGGGCCGCAGATTAGGCATTCAGGACTGGGTCCTGGTGACCACGGATGCCAGCCTGCGAGGCTGGGGAGCAGTCACACAGGGAAGGAATATCCAGGGCTTATGGTCAAGCCTGGAGACATCACTTCACATAAATATCCTGAAGCTAAGGGACATTTACAATGCTCTAAGCTTAGCAAGACCTCTGCTTCAAGGTCAGCCGGTGTTGATCCAGTCGGACAACATCACGGCAGTCACCCACGTAAACAGACAGGGTGGCACAAGAAGCAGGAGGGCAATGGCAGAAGCTGCAAGGATTCTTCGCTGGGCGGAAAATCATGTGATAGCACTGTCAGCAGTATTCATTCCGGGAGTGGACAACTGGGAAGCAGACTTCCTCAGCACGACCTCCACCCGGGAGAGTGGGGACTTCACCCAGAAGTCTTCCACATGATAAAAAACTCGACAGGTATTGCGCCAGGTCCAGGGACCCTCAGGCAATAAGCTGTAGACGCTCTGGTAACACCGGGGGTGTACCAGTCAGGGTATGTGTTCCCTCCTCTGCCTCTCATACCCAAGGTACTGAGATTGATAAGATGGAGAGAAGTAAACACTATATTCGTGGTTCCGGATTGGCCAAGAAGGACTTGGTAACCGGAACTTCAAGAGATGCTCACGGAGGATCCGTGGCCTCTACTTCTAAGAAGGGACCTGCTCCAGCAAGGACCCTGTCTGTTCCAAGACTTACCGCGGCTGCGTTTGACGGCATGGCGGTTGAACGCCGGATCCTGAAGGAAAAAAGGCATTCCGGATGAAGTCATCCCTATCCTGATCAAAGCCAGGAAGGATGTAACCGCAAAAACATTATCACCGCAATTGGCGAAAATATGTTGCGTGGTGCGAGGCCAGTAAGGCCCGACGGAGGAAATTCAACTGGGTCGATTCCTACATTTCCTGCAAACAGGAGTGTCTATGGGCCTGAAATTGGGGTCCATTAAGGTTCAAATTTCGGCCCTGTCAATTTTCTTCCAAAAAAGAACTAGCTTCAGTCCCTGAAGTTCAGACGTTTGTAAAAGGGGTACTGCATATACAGCCTCCTTTTGTGCCTCCAGTGGCACTTTGGGATCTCAATGTAGTTTTGGGTTCCAAAAGTCACATTGGTTTGAACCACTTAAATCTGTGGAGTTAAAATATCTCACATGAAAAGTGGTCATGCTGTTGGCCCTGGCCTGGGCCAGGCGCGTGTCAGAATTGGCGGCTTTATCCTGAAAAAGCCCTTATCTGATTTTCCATTCGGACAGGGCGGATTTGAGGACTCGTCCTCAGTTTCTCCCCAAGGTGGTTTCAGCGTTCACCTGAACCAAACTATTTGTGGTGCCTGCGGCTACTAGGGACTTGGAGGCCTCCAAGTTGCTAGACGTTGTCAGTGCCCTGAAAATATATGTTTCCAGGACGGCTGGAGTCAGGAAATCTGACTCGCTGTTTATCCTGTATGCACCCAACAAGCTGGGTGCTCCTGCTTCTAAGCAGACTATTGCTCGTTGGATTTGTAGTACAATTCAGCTTGCACATTCTGTGGCAGGCCTGCCACAGCCAAAAATCTGTAAATGCCCACTCCACAAGGAAGGTGGGCTCATCTTGGGCGGCTGCCCGAGGGGTCTCGGCTTTACAACTTTGCCGAGCAGCTACTTGGTCAGGAGCAAATACATTTGTAAAATTCTACAAAATTGATATCCTGGCTGAGGAGGACCTGGAGTTCTCTCATTGGTGCTGCAGAGTCATCCGCACTCTCCCGCCCGTTTGGGAGCTTTGGTATAATCCCCATGGTCCTTACGGAGTCCCCAGCATCCACTTAGGACGTTAAAGAAAATAAGAATTTACTTACCGATAATTCTATTTCTCATAGTCCGTAGTGGATGCTGGGCGCCCATCCCAAGTGCGGATTGTCTGCAATACTTGTACATAGTTATTGTTACAAAAATCGGGTTATTATTGTTGTGAGCCATCTTTCAGAGGCTCCTCTGTTATCATGCTGTTAACTGGGTTCAGATCACAGGTTATACGGTGTGATTGGTGTGGCTGGTATGAGTCTTACCCGGGATTCAAAATCCTTCCTTATTGTGTACGCTCGTCCGGGCACAGTATCCTAACTGAGGCTTGGAGGAGGGTCATAGGGGGAGGAGCCAGTGCACACCAGATAGTCCTAAAGCTTTCTTTAGATGTGCCCAGTCTCCTGCGGAGCCGCTATTCCCCATGGTCCTTACGGAGTCCCCAGCATCCACTACGGACTATGAGAAATAGAATTATCGGTAAGTAAATTCTTATTTTATAGACCAATTCATTAGTATTTTTATTCTTTCACAAGTAATATGCTGGTCTTATATATATATATTTGCCGGCGTATAAGACGACTGGGCGTATAAGACGACCCCCAACATTTCCACTCAAAATATAGAGTTTGTTATATACTCGCCGTATAAGACTACCCCCTCTTCCGCACACCTTCCACACACCAAATAAAACGTAAAAGAACATCAGATTGTAAAATGTATAAAAGTATACCCCTGTGTGCATTTAGTGTTACCGGTTTCACATGAGTGCCATTAGTATTAGTATTAGTGCCATTACAGTACCTGTCATTGTCACCATTGTACGGCCACAACGCGACCGCAGCGCCTCAGGCCAGTCCCTGCATCTCCCTGTAATTGGCACTAGTGCGCAAGTCCGCATGTGCGAGCTCTGCGTAGACAAGGGGCGGGCCACGCTGATGACTCGCCGCGGCCGCACTGGATACCGCGCGATACTGGATGGTATGTAGAATGAGGTGGGCGGGCATCGGGAGGCCACTATGGGCACCGGGCGAGTATCGGAAGGCCACTATGGCAGCTATGTCTATCCCAACTGAAGTGCACCCGGCATATAAGACGACCCCCCCACTTGGAGGCATGTTTTTCAGGGCAAAAAAGTCGTCTTATACGCCGGCAAATACGATATATATATATATATATATATATATTTATTTTCACCACGCTAGTTATATGATAAAATATATAAGCAGCTCTGTTCATATATGGGGCAATATATAATAAAATGTAAATGGAGCGCTTTTATATGCTGTTTTTTCTCCCCCAAACCAGTTATACTTCTGACATAGAATGTGCCTAATTGCTGTTTCAATATTGAGCTTGTTTATTCTCATACATATGCAGTATATTTCTCATGTATAGTACTTTAAAATAATGATTTAATAAAATGTCATTATATTTTTGTCATGGGGAAAACATTATGGGGTATATTCAATTGACGTCGAAAAGCTCCGTCTGCCCGCGGCTGTCCCCGCTGGTCTCCCCCCCCCCCCCCCCCCCCCCTCTCCTCCTATGGGTCCCTCATCTCAATTCGACTTTTTAAAAGTCGAATTGAGATGAGATTTGAATAGGGGTTGTCGGATCCATTCCGACAAATGCATATCGGAATGGATCCGACCCTAATTGAATATACCCCTATGTATTGAGAACATATTTAGCATTAAAGCATCTTTCATTACAAATCGCACATGTATTTTTTTTATATCCCTTTCAGACTTAGAGATGTGAAATTGCCAGGTCTTAGCCCCGAACCTGGTAAAGAGTAGGATCAGGGACTCGGGATAGTTTACGTTCAGACCTACCAAAATCCTGGGTTGATGTGTAATTTAGGTGCTAGTGTGGAAGGGGTATTACATTTTAGGCGTGTTTATTTATTTGGTTTCTTTTCCCTTAATATACTGCTTTGCTGAGTGCAGTATGTAGAAAAAGCAGAGTGTCTACTATACATTGCTATGGTCGACATGGATTAGGTTAAAAGGTCGACAGGTGAAAGGTAGACATTGTAATGTCAAAATGTCGACATGACAACGGTCAAAAAAAGTCAATACACTTTTTTGGGGTTTGTAATTTTGTATATTTAACCATTCCTAAGCACAATCAGTGGAAATGTGTACCGTTGTCACGTCAACCTTGAGCTCTTTCTAATTTTTGTCTGTCAAATTTTTAACCTGTTGACCATATGGGGTACTGGCTGTCAACCTAGACACTGTCGACCTACACATTGGAATCCCACATTGCTTCGGTGTTTTTAGCAAATTAATTAGGTAACTATATGGAACATCATTCTACAGTCTACTGTGCACTACTTGAAGGTCACCTTATACAGTGTAAAGCTGGGTACACACTAGACAACGCGTGTACCCAGCCGATGCGACGAACGCTGCATTGGCAGATAAAGAGATCAGTTATTTGCAGGTATCACCCACTTGAAAGTGCAAAGTATCTTTTGAGGGGTGGAGGCTTTGCATGAGGGGCCTAGACATTTTGCTCTGACATTTTTTCATAGAAAACATATAGCACTGTTCCATACCGCCCATCATTTGAAAAGGCACAGTTGAGACCTAGATAAGCCCATAATAACACAAGGCATGCCCCACTTCAGGGTCCATAAGTTGGAAAAATAGGATTTTGGTACCTACCGGTAAATCCTTTTCTCCTAGTCCGTAGAGAATGCTGGGGACTCCAAAAGGACCATGGGGTATAGACGGATCCGCAGGAGCTTGGGCACACTATAAAGACTTAAACTTGGTGTGAACTGGCTCCTCCCTCTATGCCCCTCCTCCAGACCTCAGTTAGAAAACTGTGCCCAGGAGAGATGGACATTTCGAGAAAAGAATTTATAATATAAACACTGTGAGAGTTATACCAGCTCACACCACAAATATACCGCAAGACATGGCCTTCAACAGAACACCAGCCCACGGTATGAAAAACATACAGCCATATGCTGAGATAATACGTAACACAACCTGTGTGTCAACCCAACCAATAATAAGAAACCACATGCTATGGCCTGAACAACGTGAGCAATAACCTGACAGAGAAGAAATACCACAAAGTGCAACCAAATCAATAACTGCAGACACAGTACGCATTGGTACGGGCGCCCAGCATCCTTTACGGACTAGGAGAAAAGGATTTACCGGTAGGTACCAAAATCCTATTTTCTCTTGCGTCCTAGAGGATGCTGGGGACTCCAAAAGGACCATGGGGTCTATACCAAAGCTCCAGAACGGGCGGGAGAGTGCGGACGACACTGCAGCACCTATTGAGCAAACATGAGGTCCCCATCATCTAGGGTATCAACCTTCTAGAACTTAGCAAAGGTGTTTGAACCCCGACCAAGTAGACGCTCGGCAAAGTTAACCCGCCGAGGACACCTCAGGCATCTGCCAAGAAGAGCCCATCTTCCTAGTAGAATGGGTCTCCCCCGACTTCGGTAACTGCAATCCAGCCGTAGAACTAGCACACCGAAACACATCACAGATCCAGCGTGTATCAGACTGCAGAGACGCAGGCGCCTCAAACACGCTGGGAGCATACCGGACAAACAGAGCCTCTGTTTCCCCAAACTGAGCCCAATTGGCGACATAAATCTTCAAAGCCCTGACTACATCGGGGGACATTGAAACAGCCAATGCTGAAGTGACCACAGACATCAAATAGGCAGGTCTTCGAAAAACACAGACGACCCTATTCCGAAGGAACACCAACCGAGTTTTCCTACTATCCACTTATAAAAGGAACAGGGGCTCTTGTGAAACAAGCCGCCACTTTCGACAACGCCTTGCGGTCGGCCAAAATGCATAAGCATGACCCACTCTCCAAGAGAGAGATTTCAACAGAACCTACATAAAAGATTCCAAACAGTAAAACACCAGAAACGCAACACTACACCAAGATCCCACGGTGCCCATGGGGCACAAAACGAAGGTTGGATGTGTAAACTCCTTTCACGAAAGTCGGAACTTCCGGAAAGGTAGCCAATACCAGTTTATAAGGCCACAACTGCCCTAAAACGGAGCCAAACTTTAGGGCCCTATATCCACACCTGTTCGCAAAGATAGGAAAGACCGACTCAGCTGAAAACCTTCCGCAGGAACCTTCTCAGATTCACACTAAGACACATATTTGCGCCAAATATTGCGGCAAGGGCTTCGTCGATACTTCTTTGTAGTCACAAAGAAGGGTGGATATGACCACACTGGGAATACCCATTCGGACTAAGATATGATGTACAACTGCCATGCCGTCAAACGCAGCCGCGGTAAGTTCTGATACACGCCCCGATCTGGACGTAAAAGTTCCTCCCTTAAAGGAAGAGGCCCGTGATCTTCTATGAATACATCTTGAAGAACTGGATATCAAGCCCTCCTTGACTAGATCGAAACAGTGAGGATCGCCGGAACCCCCGACCCTCTGGCTTTTATCACCTTCAGCAGAGTGAAAATGGATGGAACACCTAGACCGACTAAAAACACCCAAGGTGCCACGAGGGCGTCCACTGCCATAGCTTGAGTGTCCCCTTACCCGGAACCATATTACGGAGATCACTTGTTGAGGTGAGATCTCAATATGCCCTAATGAGGCATTCCTCAAAGACCTGTCCACTTCCGTGAAACTTCTCGACGACTACAGTATTTCCCCCAGATGGAGAGCACTTCTGTAGAGGAAATCCATTTTTCCGTCAATTACATACGGGGCGAAGACTGCTAATATAACGGTAACCAGTATTTTCACCCAGCAGAAAACTATTTCAGCTATTGCCGTTGCCGCTTTACTCCTTGTTCCGTCCTAGCGACTTACAGACGCCCCTGCTGTCAAGACATCTGACAGAATTAACACGGGTAGATCATGCAGAATATGTTCGTCGAAAACAACTCTTTAACGCAAGAAAACTTATTGTAGACAAGTTACCCAGATTGACCTCTTACTCTGGAAACCTTCCCATGTAAAGACTGCTCCCCAGGCTCAGAGATCTGCCTACATGTACATCAGGATCTAAATCTGGATCCCAAACCTTCATCCCCCCAGGAGGTGAGAACTGAGCAGATACCTCTGAAGTGACATCCTGGCCATTATAAATATATTCAGGTTCCCATGCCGGTGAAACACGGCCCACATTCCAACAGTTACCGTGAAATAACTTCTTCAAGAAAGGAACACACTGATGAAGTGGCACAGCAAATCTGATCCGAGTCAGGATCCTCAGACAACTTCCCACCGGAAACACAGAACCTCCATCGTACTGTATCAACCCTGACACCACCTCCGACATCTGGGTCGTTGGGGACCACAGGCCTTCTCTGTGTTGAAGAACAGTCAGAGAGAAACAACGATTTGCACCACTTGTTTCTTGACTTCGCCTCAATCAGGCGAACATCTCAGTACAGAATAACAATGGCTCTTACTATTGAAAGAAACCATCATACTACTATCACTCCAGTGAAAAAAACCAAGACAATCCTGGCTTTCCTCCAGGTAAAGTGAATGCGTAGCACAATGCAGGGAAAATATTTTTTATTTTTTATTTTACCGGGACAGGATGGACAATTCCCGAACCCGGCGCAGCTCTGAATGGCGTCACGTATTACCTCCCCTTCCAAAAGGGCAACGTTAATATTAGAGATGAGCGGATTCGTTTTTACTCGGATTTACTCGGTTCTCAAAACGGCAATCTTATTGGCCTCACGGATGTCACGTGTTTTGGATAGCCAATCAGATGCTGTTTTGAGAACCGAGGGTAAAACCGAATCCGCTCATCTCTAGTTAATATCCATTAGAGAATCAGAGAGGTGAAACACCTGTAACTCCAGAATGTCCCCCTTTGGAATTCGTAAATAATGCCACAGTTCTAGTCTGTTCCCAGACTAAGTGGAAGTAGTAACTGAGTCCTCACCGGAGCGGGGTCCCATCATATAGACTCTGCGACCTGCGGTGTATGTGGCAAAGCAGCACCGACATCCTCTTCTGCGAACCTAATAAGGCTGCAGAACTCTTACCTGTTTTCCTTCCACAGGCTGTACAGAAAGAAGGAAAAAAGAGCTGAATTTAACCGATTCAAATGACTGCATCCCACAAAAGAAGGCGTCACCAACCGTTGAGAGGGAAACTAACTCCCAAGTTAGACTTACCAGGAATATCCCCCGATTGACTGAACTGAGACATCCCCCCCAAACAGCGGGACACCGTCCCAGGGAAAACAGTCAGTAACTCTCTGAATCAGCCTCAGCATTCCCCGGCTACCTTTCCTTTATACGTAGGGCATCCTGCCGCAATAATAAAGAGATGAACCAACCTGAGGAACCTCCCCTGTCTTTTTAGGGCAAATTTATCTGATGTCTTACCGAAAAAAACACTCCCTCATGTGCATGCAAAGTAAATAAACCCACAGCATAGGAAATTAATATCACTTAGCTTTCCTGTATACGATCCATTGAAATAGAGCCCCGTGTCGACCCAGGCGTTGACCATCACAGTATTCTATCCGTGGCGGTAAAAGAACAAACCCTCAGACGTCTGGAAAGGGTGCGAGTCACGGCCGACCTGGAGCAGTATCAACAGAGCGATCAGCACATGAGAAAGAATACCATTACCTCAGTATTCACTATAAATCATAGAATGAAAATAAATATTGCAATACACATATCCTAATTATGTATATATATATATAAAGTAAATACTATATGGGAGGTGCAGTAGTATGTGGGTGGCCCTGTCGGCACCAAACTTTTCTCACCAGGTGTACATAGGTATACTTCCCTCGGTCCCCTGGGGGTCGCAGGAATAAAATTTTGCATGGTTACTAATCCCTGTGTCGACGAATACAGAGGTTTTCTGTCAACTATATTGTTTCCTGGTAGATCCACAACTGGGGCATTCAGTACATGGTCATACACGTTCAGAACACATTACTGTCACGGGGAACCCAAAGGCCCCGGACAGTCCGCTTATATGTATGTATATATATATTTTTCAAGCAAACCACTACCGAACTGATCCAATAACCACATACGTCGGCGATGCCGACAGTGAACCCCATAGGTGTTTATGACAGAACACTCATGCCTGCCGACACAAGTGAACTAAAGTGGGTATAACTGACGGGGAGCACACATAAAATACACATAATTATGAGCCCAGACTATCTCAGAATAAACCAGTGTTATAGAATCCAAATAACACTAAAAACTGTGCCCCCCCCCCCCCTTTGGTGGGTACAGAGAGACAATGGCGCCCCAGTGGTGTGTGAGGGCTAAGCCCGCCCCCCCATTGGCACGCTATAGCCCCTCACCTGACCAATACAGGCTGGACTCGTATAAAGTGTAAATACACTATATACGATCAAAACTGCCGTTCAGGGCGCCCCCCCCTGCACCCAAGTAACACGTTGGTGTGTGGGAGCACCGGCGCGGCACGCGACTGCCGCTATGACTGGCGGTATCGCCTGCAGCGCCCGGGACTCCTAAAAGGAGAAATAAATATATATATATATATATACTGCCCAGGGCGCCCCCCCTTCCCCGGCGCCCTGCACCCATGGAAGCCGGCGGCGGGGGAGAAAAGGCGCCAATGCACTAAAACACGCTGGCGGGGTCTGGGACACGTAGCCCCGGCAGCGTCCACGTAAAACTTTCTTTCTCTGACGTCCTAGTGGATGCTGGGAACTCCGTAAGGACCATGGGGGAATAGCGGCTCCGCAGGAGACTGGGCACAAAAAGAAAAGCTTTAGGACTACCTGGTGTGCACTGGCTCCTCCCCCTATGACCCTCCTCCAAGCCTCAGTTAGATTTTTGTGCCCGACCGAGCTGGGTGCAATCTAGGAGGCCTCTCCTGAGCTTCTTAGGAAAAGTTAGTTTTAGGTTTTTTATTTTCAGTGAGACCTGCTGGCAACAGGCTCACTGCATCGAGGGACTAAGGGGAGAAGAAGCGAACCTGCCTGCTTGCAGCCAGCTTGGGCTTCTTAGGCTACTGGACACCATTAGCTCCAGAGGGACCGAACACAGGCCCAGCCTCTGAGTCCGGTCCCAGAGCCGCGCCGCCGGCCCCCTTACAGAGCCAGAAGCAAGAAGAGGTCCGGAAAATCGGCGGCAGAAGACATCAGTCTTCACCAAGGTAGCGCACAGCACTGCAGCTGTGCTCCATTGCTCCTCATGCACCACACGCTCTGGTCACTGATGGGTGCAGGCGCTGGGGGGGGGGCACCCTGAGCAGCAATATAAACACCTTGACTGGCTAAATTACATCACATATAACCCCCAGGGCTATATGGATGTATATTAACCCCTGCCAGTTTCCTGAAAAAAGCGGGAGAAAAGTCCGCCGAGAAGGGGGCGGAGCCTATCTCCTCAGCACACTGGCACCATTTTCCCTCACAGCTCCGCTGGAAGGGACGTCTCCCTGACTCTCCCCTGCAGTCCTGCACTACAGAAAAGGGTAAAACAAGAGGGGGGGGGGGGGGGGGGGGGGGGGGGCACTAATTAGGCGCAGTATAATATACACAGCAGCTATAAAGGGAAAAACACTCTGCTTGGTGTTATCCCAACATATATATAGCGCTCTGGTGTGTGCTGGCATACTCTCCCTCTGTCTCCCCAAAGGGCTAGTGGGGTCCTGTCCTCTATCAGAGCATTCCCTGTGTGTGTGCTGTGTGTCGGTACGACTGTGTCGACATGTATGAAGAGGAAAATGATGTGGAGGCGGAGCAATTGCCTGTGATGGTGATGTCACCCCCTAGGGGAGTCGACACCTGAGTGGATGAGCTTATGGAAGGATTTACGTGAAAGTGTCAGCTCTTTACAAAAGACGGTTGATGACATGAGACAGCCGGCTACTCAGCTGGTGCCTGTCCAGGCGTCTCAAAGACCATCAGGGGCTCTAAAACGCCCGCTACCTCAGATGGCAGATACAGACGCCGACACGGATACTGACTACAGTGTCGACGATGAAGAGACGAATGTGACTTCCAGTAGAGCCACACGTTACATGATTGAGGCAATGAAAAATGTTTTACACATTTCTGATAGTACAAGTACCACAAAAAAGGGTATTATGTTTGGTGAGAAAAAACTGCCTGTAGTTTTTCCTGCATCTGAGGAATTAAATGAAGTGTGATGAAGCGTGGTTTCTCCCGATAAAAAACTGATAATTCCTAAAAAGTTATTGGCATCATACCCCTTCCCGCCAGAGGATAGGGCTTGTTGGGAAACACCTCCTAGGGTGGATAAAGCGCTCACACGCTTGTCAAAACAGGTGGCACTACCGTCTCCGGATACGGCCGCCCTTAAGGAACCTGCTGACAGAAAGCAGGAGAATATCCTAAAATGTATATACACTCACACGGGTGTTATACTGCGACCAGCAATCGCCTCAGCCTGGATGTGCAGTGCTGGGGTGGCTTGGTCGGATTCCCTGACTGAAAATATTGATACCCTGGATAGGGACAGTATATTACTGACTATAGAGCATTTAAAAGATGCATTTTTATATATGCGTGATGCACAGAGGGATATTTGCCGACTGGCATCAAGAGTAAGTGCGCTGTCCTTATCTGCCAGAAGAGGGTTATGGACGCGGCAGTGGTCAGGTGATGCTGATTCCAAAAGGCATATGGAAGTATTGCCTTATAAAGGGGAGGAGTTATTTGGGGTAGGTCTATCGGACCTGGTATCCACGGCAACTGCTGGGAAATCCACATTTTTACCCCAGGTAGCCTCTCAACATAAAAAGACGCCGTATTATCAGGCGCAGTCCTTTCGGCCCCATAAGGGCAAGCGGGCGAAAGGCTCCTCATTTCTGCTCCGTGGCAGAGGGAGAGGAAAAAGGCTGCAGCAAACAGCCAGTTCCCAGGAACAGAAGCCCTCTCCCGCTTCTGCCAAGTCCTCAGCATGACGCTGGGGCTCTACAAGCGGACTCAGGCACGGTGGGGGCCCGTCTCAAGAATTTCAGCGCGCAGTGGGCTCACTCACAAGTGGACCCCTGGATCCTTCAGGTGGTATCTCAGGGGTACAAATTGGAATTCGAGACGTCTCCCCCTCGCCGTTTCCTAAAGTCTGCCTTACCGACGTCTCCCTCCGACAGGGAGGCGGTATTGGAAGCCATTCACAAGCTGTATTCACAGCAGGTGATAATCAAGGTACCCCTCCTGCAACAGGGAAAGGGGTATTATTCCACGCTGTTTGTGGTACCGAAGCCGGATGGCTCGGTGAGACCTATTTTAAATCTAAAATCTTTGAACACTTACATACAGAGGTTCAAATTCAAGATGGAGCGGTGATCGCGAACCTGGAAGAAGGGGATTATATGGTGTCTCTGGACATCAAGGATGCTTACCTCCATGTCCCAATTTACCCTTCTCACCAAGGGTACCTCAGGTTTGTGGTACAGAACTGCCACTATCAGTTTCAGACGCTGCCGTTTGGATTGTCCACGGCGCCCCGGGTCTTTACCAAAGTAATGGCCGAAATGATGATACTCCTTCGAAGGAAGGGAGTTTTAATTATCCCTTACTTGGACGATCTCCTGATAAGGGCAAGATCCAAGGAACAGTTGGTAGTCGGAGTAGCACTATCTCAAGTAGTGCTGCGGCAGCACGGTTGGATTCTCAATATCCCAAAATCGCAGCTGATCCCGACGACACGTCTTCTGTTCCTAGGGATGATCCTGGACACAGTCCAGAAAAAGGTGTTTCTCCCGGAAGAGAAAGCCAGAGAGTTATCCGAGCTAGTCAGAAACCTCCTAAAACCAGGCCAAGTATCAGTGCACCAATGCACAAGGGTCCTGGGAAAAATGGTAGCTTCCTACGAAGCAATCCCATTCGGCTGATTCCACGCAAGAACATTCCAGTCGGACCTGCTGGACAAATGGTCCGGATCGCATCTTCAGATGCATCAGCGAATAACCATGTCCCCAAGGACAAGGGTGTCTCTCCTGTGGTGATTGCAGAGTGCTCATCTTCTAGAGGGCCGCAGATTCGGCATTCAGGACTGGGTTCTGGTGACCACGGATGCCAGCCTGCGAGGCTGGGGAGCAGTCACACGGGGAAGAAACTTCCAGGGCTTGTGGTCAAGCCTGGAGACATTATTTATTATTTATTATTTATTACCAGTTATTTATATAGCGCACACATATTCCGCAGCGCTTTACAGAGAATATTTGCCCATTCACATCAGTCCCTGCCCCAGTGGAGCTTACAATCTATATTCCCTACCACATGTACACGCACACACATTTATGCAAGGGTTAATTTTGTTGGGAGCCAATTAACCTGCCAGTATATTTTTGGGATTGTGGGAGGAAACCGGAGTACCCGGAGGAAACCCACGCAAGTACGGGGAGAATATACAAACTCCACACAGTTAGGGCCATGGTGGGAATCGAACACATGACCTCAGTGCTGTGAGGCAGTAATGCTAACCATTACACCATCCGTACTGCACCATTCGTACTGAGATCACTTCACATAAATATCCTGGAGTTAAGAGCCATTTACAATGCTCTAAGCCAAGCAAGACCTCTGCTTCAAGGTCAGCCGGTGCTGATCCAGTCGGACAACATCACGGCAGTCGCCCACGAAAACAGACAGGGCGGCACAAGAAGCAGGAGGGCAATGGCAGAAGCTGCAAGGATTCTTCGCTGGGCGGAAAATCATGTGATAGCACTGTCGGCAGTGTTCATTCCGGGAGTGGACAACTGGGAAGCAGACTTCCTCAGCAGGCACGACCTCCACCCGGGAGAGTGGGGTCTTCACCCAGAAGTCTTCCACATGATGATAAACCGTTGGGAAAAACCAAAGGTGGACATGATGGCGTCCCGCCTCAACAAAAAACTGGACAGGTATTGCGCCAGGTCAAGGGACCCTCAAGCAATAGCTGTGGACGCTCTGGTAACACCGTGGGTGTACCAGTCAGTGTATGTGTTCCCTCCTCTGCCTCTCATACCCAAGGTGCTGAGAATTATACGGCGGGGAGGAGTAAGATATATTCTCGTGGCTCCGGATTGGCCAAGAAGGACTTGGTACCCGGAACTTCAAGAGATGCTCACAGAGGACCCGTGGCCTCTACCTCTGAGAAGGGACCTGCTCCAGCAGGGACCCTGTCTGTTCCAAGACTTACCGCGGCTGCGTTTGACGGCATGGCGGTTGAACGCCGGATCCTAAAGGAAAAAGGCATTCCAGACGAAGTCATCCCTACTTTGATAAAAGCCAGAAAGGATGTAACCGCAAAGCATTATCACCGCATTTGGCGGAAATATGTTGCGTGGTGCGAGGCCAAAAAGGCCCCGACGGAGGAATTTCAATTGGGTCGATTCCTGCATTTCCTGCAAGCAGGAGTGTCTATGGGCCTAAAATTAGGATCCATTAAGGTCCAGATTTCGGCCCTGTCGATTTTCTTTCAGAGAGAACTGGCTTCAGTGCCTGAAGTCCAGACGTTTGTTAAGGGAGTGCTACATATACAGCCTCCTTTTGTGCCTCCAGTGGCACCCTGGGATCTGAATGTTGTTTTGGATTTCCTAAAATCACATTGGTTTCAACCACTCAACACTGTGGAATTAAAAATATCTCACATGGAAAGTGGTCATGTTGTTGGCCCTGGCTTCAGCCAGGCGTGTGTCCGAATTGGCGGCTTTATCCTGTAAAAGCCCTTACCTGATTTTTCATACGGACAGGGCAGAATTGAGGACTCGTCCTCAATTTCTCCCAAAGGTGGTTTCAGCGTTTCATCTGAACCAGCCTATTGTGGTACCTGCGGCTACTAAGGACTTGGAGGACTCCAAGTTGCTGGACGTTGTCAGGGCCCTGAAAATATATGTTTCCAGGACGGCTGGAGTCAGAAAATCTGACTCGCTATTTATCCTGTACGCACCCAACAAGCTGGGTGCTCCTGCTTCTAAGCAGACTATTGCTCGCTGGATTTATAGTACAATTCAGTTTGCGCATTCTGTGGCAGGCCTGCCACAGCCAAAATCTGTAAAAGCCCACTCCACAAGGAAGGTGGTCTCATCGTGGGCGGCTGCCCGAGGGGTCTCGGCTTTACAACTCTGCCGAGCTGCTACTTGGTCAGGGTCAAATACTTTTGTAAAATTTTACAAATTTGACACTCTGGCTGAGGAGGACCTGGAGTTTTCTCACTCGGTGCTGCAGAGTCATCCGCACTCTCCCGCCCGTTTGGGAGCTTTGGTATAATCCCCATGGTCCTTACGGAGTTCCCAGCATCCACTAGGACGTCAGAGAAAATAAGAATTTACTTACCGATAATTCTATTTCTCGTAGTCCGTAGTGGATGCTGGGCGCCCATCCCAAATGCGGATTATCTGCAATACTTGTACATAGTTATTGTTAACAAATCGGGTTATTGTTGTTGTGAGCCATCTATCCAGAGGCTCCTCTGTTATCATGCTGTTAACTGGGTTCAGATCACAAGTTGTATGGAGTGATTGGTGTGGCTGGTATGAGTCTTACCCGGGATTCAAAATCCTTCCTTATTGTGTACGCTCGTCCGGGCACAGTATCCTAACTGAGGCTTGGAGGAGGGTCATAGGGGGAGGAGCCAGTGCACACCAGGTATTCCTAAAGCTTTTCTTTTTGTGCCCAGTCTCCTGCGGAGCCGCTATTCCCCATGGTCCTTACGTAGTTCCCAGCATCCACTATGGACTACGAGAAATAGAATTATCGGTAAGTAAATTCTTATTTTTTTTTTAATAAAGAAAATCTAACTTGCTGCTCAGGGTGCTCCCCCCCCCCGGCGCCCTGCACCCGTGTAAGCCGGCGGCGGGGGGTCAATGGCGCATAACGCGCTCTAACATGCTGGCGGGGGATAAAACACGGAGCCCAGGCACCGAACCTGCTTTCAAAGCCAGACTTAGTAAAAACCTCAGTAACCTGCCGCCCAGGGCTCCCCCCCCCCCCAGCGCCCTGCACCCTGTGAGTGCCGTTGTGGGAGCATGGAGCGCAGCGCGACCGCTGTACCTCAGTTACTGAAGTCTTCTGTTCTTCTAATACTCACCCGGCTTCTTTCTTCTGGCTTCTGTGAGGGGGGTGACGGCGCTGCTCCAGGAACAAGCAGCTAGGCGCACCAAATGATCGAACCCTCTGGAGCTAATGGTGTCCAGTAGCCGAGAAGCAGAGCCCTTAAACTAAGAAGAAGTAGGTCTGCTTCTTTCCCCTCAGTCCCACGATGCAGGGAGCCTGTAGCCAGCAGGTCTGCCTGAAAATAAAAAACATAACAAAAGTATTTTCTAGAGAAACTCAGTAGAGCTCCCCTAGTGTGTGTCCCATCACTCCTGGGCACAAAGTCTAACTGAGGTCTGGAGGAGGGGCATAGAGGGAGGAGCCAGTTCACACCCAGTTTAAGTCTTTATAGTGTGCCCAAGCTCCTGCGGATCCGTCTATACCCCATGGTCCTTTTGGAGTCCCCAGCATCCTCTAGGACGTAAGAGAAATATATATAAAACTGGGGCATTGATGTATCAAGCAGTGAAAAGAGCAGAGAAGTGGACTAGTGGAGAAGAAGCATTGAGGAAGCATTTATCAAGTACATTCCATAAAATGATATGTAGATGGTGATTGATCGCTGTGGGCAACTTCTCTACTCTTTTCATGATTTGACACACAAACCCCTATTTTCCATCACTTTCACAAGAATAACTGCTCATACATTTCAAGTGCCCATGAAACGTCCTCTGTCAGCTCCTTTCACTGCTTGGTGAATGCAGCTTAGTGTGTTCTTCCTGTAAGGATCACCGAACCCTGCTACCCCGGCATAATACACAGGGTTCAGTGTGAGTTCTGCTTGGATCATTGACACAAATGGCGGAATTCTAATGTTATTTCTGCTGGCAGCCACTAGATGGCGTCGAACGGAGGTATTGAAATGTTGCTACGTTTGGATGCGATTGGCTGCCGGCATTTACATTTCAGCCCGCACGCGCTGGGGTGGCGAGCTGAAATGTGTGAAAAGCGATCAGTTTGGGCGCCCAAACTGCACCTTTCCTGACTGCGCCCATTAGTTTAGTTGGGTATAGCCGCTTTACGTGGATGATCCCGCCATAATGGGAACAATCAGCGCGATAGGGGACTTCAATTATATATCACCCCCAGTAATCTCCCGTCACTTTAGACAGGAGATCGGGGGCGATAACATTTTAATTCCCTCTATAGCCTTAGAATAAATGTTTCCATATTTGGGTCAGTTATCAAAGTGAGAATGTAACTCTTAGGGGGACATGTACTAAGCGGTGATAAAAGCAGAGAAGTGAGCCAGTGGAGAAGTTGCCCATGGCAACCAATCAGCTGCTCTTTTACCTTTTATAGTATGCAAATTATAAAACTTGCGTCAATGCTGATTGGTTGCCATGGGCAACTTCTCCACTGGCTCACTTCTCCACTCTTATCACTGCTTAGTACATGTCCCCCATAGTCCGTAACAGGTTTCTGAGTTCCTTCAAAACAACATTGTATAACTCATATAACTTAGTGTGCTTACTCCTGCCTACCTTTTTTATTATTTATTTGAATACAACATTGTAAGTTTGCATGCCTAGGAGCTGGAAGGAGATCTGAGAGGTTTTTCTCGTTGCTTTTACTCATTTACCATTCATTTGAACATTTCTTGAACCAGCTGTTGGAGCCCTTTAACTGACAGGGATTAGATAGGAGGTGAGTGATCTGGGTAAGCATGGTATTGTGCTGGCTGTGGAGAGGAGGGTCCAACTAAACCATCTGTTACTGTAGTAATGCCCCATCCTCTACGGCTCATCACCAGTTCAGCACATGCTTTTTTTTAAAAAGTGAAATGCATGTAAACGGGTTTGACCCTAGAAACCATAGTTTCTACGGTTGCCACACCCGTTATCTATGTTACTGTTGTTCACTAGCTTTGTAGTTTTCAGAAGCCTCCAGTAAGTTCCGAAACTGGTAACAAACAGATGTGGGTGCTAGTGGGTATGTGGCCGTATGCGCCTTACTGGGAATCATGGCTGCTTGTATTGTGTGTAATAGACTGAGCAGTACTTGTGTGACTGTTATACTTACCAGGGCTTTGTGATGTGTTGTGTGGCTTTGCTACTTTGTGTAATGTGCAACATGTGAACAGCCCAACAGTTAATGGAAGACGTCTGCAGACAGAAAATGATAAATAGTGTTTTCTACAGAAGACACAAAATGTTACTTCTATACTTGTATTATGGACCCATTCTTCACCGGGTCGCTAGTTGACTAGCTCACTCTTTCCTCTCCTCCTTTCCCACCCCCCCTCCTCCTTTCCCATCTTTCCTCCTCCTATCCTATCTCTCTATAACCCCCCCCCCCTTCTTCTTTCCCATCCCCCCCCCCCCCCCCCCCCCCATCCCCCTCCTCAAGTTTCCTGGTATCCACTTAAACATACAAGAATATTCCAATTAAGAAATAACTTTTGCAATGTTTATGCTTGCTAGAGGTACTGTAGCTTTTAAAAATGAGTTTTTCTTTAACATTTTGGTTACCTGTAAAAAGATACATTGTTAAATTTCCTCAAGCTGCTATTACTAATATACAGTTTGTGAAGTGTCATGTGATTGCCATGGTAACCACAGTCAAATGACATGAGTTTCTTTAATCTCTAATCACATGACCACATCAGTGGCTAAGGGGGAAATGTATCGATCATTTGAGAGACATGAAGTGGAGAAATTGCCCATAGCATAGTGTTTAGTCTAGTACCCTGTACCTTATGAGTGAGGAGGGCATATTTAAATATTTATGGGCAAAATTAATTTTTTTTTAGATAACTAGAAGGCAGCTTCTTCACTTTATCTCTCTCTTAAAGGTTTTATGCATTTCTCTTTCAGAGATCTGTTTACACTTTACTGAAAACAAGCAGAAACCAAAAATGTCCAGGTGGGAGAACCCCCCCCCCCCCCATCCTTTCCCCCAATTCAGTGGCTGTCATATAACACTCCCCCACAGAGCGATATTCTGAGTTATGGGAGAACCTCCTGGAAACAAACTTGTGCTCTTTTCTGTAGCTTGAAAATGTATCTAAACCTTCTCTCCATTGTGTATTAAAGTGTTGGGATGACATACAGAATTTCTCATCCATGTTTTGCACATTCAGGGGTATTTTCAATTCAAGTCGAATTTCCCGATTTGTCGGATTAACGGGAACAATTTAAGGTCGAATCCAGATTCGACCTATTCAATCAAGCTCCCGTTAATCCAACAAGTCAGAAAATCTGGTTTCCGGACTCCAGATCGACAGCAAAAAGGTTGACAAACCTTAGGTCGACGCCAATTGGTCGACATGTACAAAATGTCGACATGGACAAAATGTCGACAGGAACAAGGTCGACATGGAAAAAGGTCAACATAAGTTTTTCACGATTTTTTTCTTTTTTGGAACCTTTTCATACTTAACGATCCACGTGGACTACGATTGGAACGGTAATCTGTGCCGAGCGAAGCGAAGGCACCATGCGAGGGGACGCGGTGCACTAATTGGGGTTCCCGGTCACTCTACGTAGAAAACGACACCAAAAAACAAACAAAAAACAAACTCATGTCAACCTTTTTCCATGTCGACCTTGTTCCTGTCGACCTCTTTTCTATGTCGACCAATTGGCGTCGACCTAATGTTTGTCGACCTTTTTGCTGTCGATCCTGAGTCCCAGACCCGAAAATCTGACTTGTTGGAAAGCATGTGGATCGGCGGAATAGCCGCGGATCCGCATGCTTTTGTCGGAAACGCGGCCAAATCCGACAGGTTTTGGCCCCGTTTCCGATAATCTCAATTTAAAAAAAGTCGTATTGAGGAGATGAGACAGGGAGCGGGGACATGTGGATGAGAGAGGAGATGGAGCGGGGACGACTGAGAGGAGAAGACGGGTTTTGACGGAGCAGGTCATCGCAGCGGGGGAGAGCAGGAACCCTGCGGCTGCAGCAGTGTAGCAGGAGGATGGGGCGCAGCCACTTACGGCAGCGCCCTCCCGACTCCAGCAAGCGAGGTCCCACTTGCTGAAAACCTGGTGGACGGTGCCGTGAGGTCTGGCGGCGCTGCCCCATCCTCCTGCTACGCTGCTGTAGCCGCGGGGTTCCTGCTCTCCCTGCTGCGATGACCTGCTCTAGGAGTGTGCCTGTGTCCTTTGCGGGGAGCTCAGGCTCTGCAAGTAGGGGGCCGCATCAGACGCCTGTGTCTGTCCTTTCCGACAATAATTTCAATTCAACTTTAAAAATAGTTGGATTGGCATTATTGAATAGTGCATTGTCGGATCCTTTCCGACAATGTTTGTTGGAAAGGATCCAACTTGAATTGAATATACCCCTCAAAGTATGTTCTCTAAAATGTTCTCTATCTCGAGTATCTTAAAACAGATTATGTAAACCACATTAACAGGATATCAAATAAACAATACCTCTTGTATCACAATCAGGCAACATCTTGATGTGAAACATTTTTCCTGTATTTAAAATTTGAAGGGATGTTGATTGTTTTACTGAAGGGAAACTCGTACATCTTTTGGCGCCACGTGATGATCGTATCCAAGTTATTCTTAGGCAAGTGTGGCTATCAGTTTCTATCTACGAAGATGAAAACTAGGAGACAAGATGTTACTACTGTACTTGTCGGAACCCTATTAGAAAGACCCATTTTTTTCACATTATAGCCAAGTGTTTGGAGCACTAATAAAGGATCTTGCAAGCAAGAACATACACACAGTGAACAGTCAGGGGCCAATTCAATTGTTTTGGACGTCTAAACGGGACTTTTTAGATGCCCAAACAACTGTCACAATTCAATTGTGTTTGGGCATCCATGCGTATCTCGCATGTCGTGCCCACACAGACGGTGTTTAGCCGTCTAAAACGACTAAACCCGTCTAAACTCCCTGCATGGGCGTAGAAACTTCCGTCTATATACTTCAGCTCGTTTGTCCGCCCTTCTCCTTCCCATTAAGCTATGCTAATGTCAGCACTGAGCCAGCACAGCATGTCCCTAAGTCAGATATGTGATGCTGATTGACTCATTGCAGAGTGACTGGGGTGTGGACAGTGGGGGGTTGATAATACACTGGTCACTGTACCGTCCCTCAAACTCCAGCGGAAAGTCTGCAGACCACTCACGGCACACTGGTGGAAAGTCACTGTTCTAAACCATAATTTGTTACAAATTGTGGACAAGATTGATCTGAAATCCATGTGCTCCTTTTTTCCCACTCCAGTTATTTCTTAGATTTATTTGCTGCTCTAGTTATAGGTCTGTATATATCTCTCTATAACACCTTCTCACATCTCCCTGGAGTATCAGTCCTGAGAATACCACTTCCAGCTGCTGCATTTATTAATATATCAGACTGATTTTCTTTTCACCATATAAAATTAGGTCAGAAATAGCCACATTCTCACACCCCAAAGATGGCTACATCCACTGTATGTAGGGATCGAGTACTCTCTAGATTCATCATCTTTGTATATGAATATACCGGTAAAAATGAAAACTATGCAAAAGCAATTTTTTTTCCGGTACTTTTCTTTGGGTTTTTTTTTTGGAGGTGATCATGTTTCCCACACAGTTATTTATAGACCCTTAAAACAAAAACATGCTTTTTAAAGCACTCAAGGAGGGGAATCCACCATTAATAGCAACACCCTGAGTGGATCTTTTACATTCAGGAGCCAAGTGAAGTTTTCCTAATATATTGATTACCGCAGATACAAAGAGCGAGTCTCTGCAGTGAAATTGTGTTTTGGCCGCAGAGAGCAGCTAGCTCATCATATATGACGGTGTTCCCAAAAGTTTGAGATCTGATGTTATGCTTAGTGAAAGAGAGCTGCTGTCTCCAAGCCCCCTCAGTATATAACGATGATGTTGGTGCGGGATACGGTCGTTAGGTCGACACAGCTTAGGTCGACAGTCATTAGGTCGACCACTGAAGGTTGACATGGTCATTAGGTTGACATGAGTTTTTCAACATTTTTTCACTTTTTGGATTGTGTCATACTTGACGATCCACGTGGACTATAATTGGGAATGGTAACGCAGCGGTAGCGGAGCGAGGCACCTTGCCGCGAGGGGACACTGTGCACTAATTGGGGTTCCCCTTCACTTTACGAAGAAAACGACACCCAAAAAAGTCCAAAAACCCATGTCGACCTTTTGACCTGTCGACCTAGTACATGTCGACCTAATTACCGTGTCGACCTATTGTCCCTGTCGACCTAATGCATGTCGACCTTCCATGGTCGACCTAATGACTGTTGACCTGAGTTGAGTCGACCCAACGACCCATACCCGTTGGTGCAAATTATTCTAATCTTTTATATATAATATCTGCTTTACCTGGATGCACCTATTTTATTTATTTCTCTTCTATTTACACTTCCTGTTTACTCTGTCCATCAGATCTTCCCTGATTGGTGCTTGTAGGTAAAGCTGGGTACACACTTTCATGATCACTGCTGATCTGTCTAACACTCCTAAACAAGCTGGGTTATCGCTCCTGATCAGCAGGGCAGCGTGTCCCCAGCTCGACCTGCTGTCAGGCGAGACCTGTACACACTGTGCTAAAAACAGCTCAATGTATATGGGCTTCTGTGGGATCGGGCGGTCGGGCCTACAAATATTAAACAGTTGATTGGAAGCGACCTTCCGATCCTGACCGTTGCAGGAGTGTTATAAGCCGTGTATCCGCTAACACTCCGGCAATGGTAATGCATACACACCTGTGCAATTGTCGGCCCATTCAACCGATATCGATCGGTCCATGGATTGTATAGGTGTGTACCCAGCTCAACCGCTTAACTGACTATTTTCCCTTCAAATCCGTTCATAAAAATGTTTTGGTTTTGTTTTTTTAAAATGTATTTAAGAAAGTTTAAAAAGTTTTTTTTTTAAATGTTTAAATATTCCATTATGCACATTATATGGGTTCAGTATGTTTGACTGGCGGATGGGATGCCATTGGTCACATTACCAACGCCGGCATCCCGATCTTTGAAATCCCAACAGGAGCGATGTAAGTATGTTACCCCTTGCCTCTACCACTTAACCCTATCCCTCTCTTCCCGCAGCCTAACCTTAAACTCACACTGGGGGAACCTAAGCCTAACACCCCCTCCCCGCAGCCTATGCCTAACCACCCCGGGTGGTGCCCAAACCTAACACACCCAACCTTAATCTGCCTGCTATACTTATGGTTGGGATGCCGTTTGTCCGGATAATACTATAAAAGGAATATTCCTCTCAAAAAATAAAAAATCACAATAGTCTCTCAATGGGGTATCTGAGGAAGCCGCCGAGTGACGAGGCGGAGAAACGCGTCATACGAGGGGGCTATACGAGAGTGATTTCCACTATTACGGTAGACTGTTTCCTTGCGGCAGGAGAACCTGAACCACGGGGGAGAAAATACACCCGCACCTCCATTCACCACCAACGCTGTAAAACACTGGCAGAGCCAGCAGAGTGGACGAGGAGGATTAATACGTGGAGACACAGGTACACTGTGTATGAGATTCAGACTACACAGTTGTTTAAATAAAGAATTGGCCAAAGGAAACAGTTCTCTATACTGTATAATATAAATGACTTAAAAGTAGAAATTCCCAAGGTGTATATTGCTACTTACCAGCTATAAATTCCCAAATCCGGGACACTAAATCAATAATTGGGAAACCATAAAGGGTGCCGGCACCTCATTGAGAGACTATTGTGATTTTTTTATTTTTTGAGAGGAATATTCCTTTTATAGTATTATCCAAGTTTATTGCGGATGGCCTATTAAGATTATGGGATCAGTTATAGGTATGATTTAGGTATATATGGTGTACATCATGTTTTTCTATATTTTATATTTGATTTTATCAGTGGAATAAAAATCTTTTATGAATTTACAATTTATGCTGCTTATTGTAAGTATTGATATCTAATCCACAGTTCTAAAATTCCCAGCCGCGCCACCATTTGTTCTATTGTATTGCCAGGATACCGGCAGCCACTTAACTGCATTCCCATTATACACTTAATTTAGTACATTTTGAACACTTTACATTTTTTGTTACTAATGTAACACTTTTTAGCATTTTAATTAATACCTCTCTCCTGTGTAACACTTGTTAAAACAGCTTTTGCTTCTTTCTTAGTAACACTAACACATTATCCTCTGACTAGTTTGCTGCCGTAGGGTGGCTGGCCTTTGCCGTCTCAGTGGGGTTCCGCGCCCCAGGCTCAAACTTATTGTTAGGGACTCATCATAGACTAGGTCACCTGGACACTGGTTGGTGGGCCGGTATTTTTTGTCTGAAAGGTATGCCAAGAACCACTATTTGCTCTATGTCAGATTGCAGAGTTTATTATAATTATTCAGACTAGCAGTGCTTGGTACTGTGGAGTGTGCATTGGCATTATATTTTATCTATCTTTGTGGAATTACACATCTCAGCATGATTGCACCTCTCATTATATTTGTAACTATGTTGTGCTTTCCAAAGTCCCCCTCCTCCATATCATAACTGATACAAAGTGACAGATTTTATCTAGGGGCTCCAGTAAAATCCATCACCAGCAAGCCCCCAGTTCTTGCACTGGCAGTGGCTTCCGATGGGACTGTCTGTCTCAGGGGCAGGTGTTTTCTCCCCCTTAGACTGCCAGTCCAGAGTGGAAGCCACTTCAGCGTCTATCACGTTACCTGGCTTCCAGGGTCTGCAGCTGATGCAGTCCCTAGAAACTAGGTTTTTCTGCGGCTACGCGTTTTTCTCTACCCTTATGACATTTTCTATGCATTGGGACAAAGTCTGGGGTTAAGACCAGATTCAACCTGGTTTGCAGATTCTCCTCTAAAAAGGTAGAAGCCACCATTGATCATCAGACTCATCCTTTCCCACTACTTAATGGACCTGGTAGACACTAGACTGGCTGCATGAACTTCAGTAAGGCGCATACTGCTATCATAGTATCCTCTACGGACTACGAGAAAAGGATTTACTGGTAGGTAATTAAAATCCTATTTTTAAATAGTACCGGTACCTATTCACCATGAGGCGAATGTAGATTGGGTACTACTTTCTGAATATGTGTGAGATTCATTTATGCCCGTATTGCTACAGCTCAGCATCAGAGAGAGATATGTTATAATAGATTTGCATAGAAAGAGGAAAGTTTTCTCCCTGCACTGTTAATCTGTAGTAGTTAATATATATATATATTATTATTATTATTATTTTATATATATATATATATATATATATATATTATATTATATATATATATAGTTAACTATAGTATATAGTTAATCGGTAGGGCATGAATACACTTGACTCGCACACTTATATAAAATAATTCATTTTAATCAAAAATTACTACTCATATAAATTTATAGAATAAAATAGCATAAAACAATATAATACACAATTAATTACTAAGAGAGGTGGATCATATATAAAACAGAATAATGGATATATAACTGTCCATAATCAGACTTTGCTGTCAGCTGCAACTGAAATTTGAATAGATCAGTCTCGATTTATTAATTATCACCGCCACAGTCAATAAGAATTTAACATGTGTATTGGTTATATGAAACAAGCAGCACTTTGCAGATAGAAATAAAGTATTCTCCTCTAGCGGGAGTATTACGTGTATTCCCAACGAGGTGTTGTAGCTAGAGGAGGGAGAGAGTTGTCGTCAGACCCAATTTTGGGCCCCAAAAGGGTGGCTTGTGATGCGTTTCGCTCCAATTGGAGCATCCAGTTGGAGCAAAACGCGTCTGTGGTCACGAGGACGTGCATCTTAAAATTGCAGGAGCAAGTGCTATTGAGGCGGAGGTGGTCATATACGGCGGTAAAAAGATGGGAGCTCATTCAGCTAAAGGCACCTGCGGTGTGCCGAGTCCCGTTGCTGGATACAGCCCTCCGAAGTCTGAGGACACCTTTCTACCTCCTCTAGATACAACACCTCATTGGGAATACACGTAATACTCCCCCTAGTGGAGAATACTTTATTTCTATTTGCAAAGTGCTGCTTATTTCATATAACCAATACACATGTTAAATTCTTATTGACTGTGTCGGTGATAACTAATAAATCGAGACTGATCTATTCACATTTCAGTTGCAGCTGACAGCAAAGTCTGATTATGGACAGTTATATATCCATTATTCAGTTTTATATATGATCCACCTCTCTTAGTAATTAATTGTGTATTATATTGTTTTATGCTATTTTATTCTATAAATTTATATGAGTAGTCATTATTGATTAAAATTAATTATTTTATATAAATGTGCGAGTCAGGTGTACTCATGCCCTATTGCTTCATATAGATTAACAGCGCAGGGAGAAAACTTTGCTCTTCCTATGTTGTATACACCTGATTAGTTCAGGTGATCTCTATTTTTTGGCTTTTACCTCAAGCCAAATACTTCACTGCTGCTGTTTGGTTATTATACTTGTATTCTGTACAACCAGTTTTTTTTTATTATTATGTATTTATTTGTTTCTTTTAAAATAAGCGCCAGGCATTTGTGGTTGTGATAATAGATCTGCAGACAGAAGTAATGAGTTACAGTTGTTGCCAATGTTTCAGACTTTACTCTTCTGGCAGATTACATTATAAAAAAGTGGACAACAACTGTTCCTCATTTCTGCAAGTGTGCGAGTTCATGTGCATTTTAATTTATTTGTTTTTTTTGTATTTTTGTATTCCTTTGAAGCTGCCTGGAGATGTTTTCTGTTGATAATAGAGAATATTTGGGGAAGGATTGGAGAGAGCATGGTATAACCTTATCTTTCAGGTTTGAAGTGGCACCATCTGTCAAGGTTAATGAATACCCTATGAATGTGTTTTTTTTATTTATTTATTTTTATTGAATGCTCTTTGTGAAGTGTTAGGTTGCTGCAGGTTTTCAATCATGCTAAGAACTGGCGCCGTGTCCCATATGATCCCAGGAGAGTTAAGTTGTGCTGCATATTGCATTTTTCAGTCCGTATTGTCTCGTGTCACCAAATATGTGATACCTAGGAAGGCGATACATGCACTTCAGCTATGTGTATTCGTTTGTCACAGATCATGGAATTTTAGTTGCAAAGCCTCCTGAGAACTGTCCTTGACTGCTCACTATTTGCTCAGCTGCTTTCAAAACCACCACATTTTTGCGACTGGAATAGCAAATTATTTAAATTTCACAGCAGGAGAATATTTTATGTTTCAGACCAGCCTGTTTTTCTCTTTTACTGCCTTTTGCTGGTGGAAAAGTTAAATGGAAATTCACAAAATTGTTGCAAGGCAGAAGGCATCCTATAAAGAATATGTTCTATGGAAGAATTAATTGGAAGAAATTAGTGAATGTTTAATATCACAGTATGTCATCTGTAATAATAATAATAATAATAGACCATGTTGTGTGGTTATTTAATGTTAGGATTATGGTCCTAATTTAGACCTGATCGCTAGGGTGCGTTTTGTGCATGCCTGCGATCAGGTAGTCGCCACCTACAGGGGGAGGGGGAAATCGCTGTGCAGGGGTGCGATTGCATGTGCAGGAGAGCTACACAAACAGAAGTTTGTGCAGTCTCTGCACAGCTCCAGACTTACTCTTCCAGTGTGATGATCGGAGCCGGAGCTGACATCAGAAACCTTCCCTCCAAACGCCTGGTCCCTCCTGCGTTTCTACAGACACTCCTCTAAAACAGTCAGTTGCCTCGTCGATGCGGCCCGTCTCGCCTGCGCATTGCGGTACATACGCATGCGCAGTTCAGACCAGAACGCCCCCTGTGCGAAAACGCACAGCAGCAATCAAGTCTGGATCGGCCCCTATGTTAAAAGATAAAATATGCCCCAACACGCCCCCATTCGTGCCGCACTGCCTCCGCAATGCTCCGTCTCCTCCCTGGAAACGGAGCGTTGCCCCACCCCCCTGAATTAGGCCCAAAGTTATGACATTTTGAGTATATTGACTGAGTTGAACACCCCTTCATTTATGATCACAGCTAACATAACTTCCTCTAGTATCCCCGTTACTATCTGTAGCATGTTTCTCCTACCACTATGGTGCCTGTGTCTTACCTGGACCCGGAATTCCTCCAACTCCGCGTTCTCTCAGACATGCGGTGTTTCCTATGTCACGGCAGTAAATGAGAGAGAGCTTCTCTCCTGACCTAGGGATTTCTGCTGTCTGTTACACTTGCTGAATGAAAATGGGTTGACATGAAATTAATAAACAACAGCTTGGGAGGGAGAATAATTTAACAGGTGTTGAATAATAATGATAAACACTCAGTAAAGGGGCATATCTTATAGGGTATCCGGTCTATAGATCTACACTAAAAACATCTACAGTCAATAGGTCGACCACTATTGGTCGACATGCATTAGGTCGGTAGTGTCAAATAGTCGACATGTAAAAAGGTAGGCAGTTCAAAAAGTCGACATAAGATTTTTTAATTCATTTTTTTAAAACTTTCTAATATTTTACCATCCGCGGACTACAATTGGGAATAGTAATTTTGCCCGAAGCATGGCGAGCAAAGCCGTACACTAATGAAAAATAATTAATTTACCATTTCCATGTTGACCTTTTGACCCTGTTACCCTATTCTACTGTCTACTTATTCCATGTCGGCCATTTGATCCTGTCGACTTAATGCATGTCGACCATTAGTGGTTGACCTATTGACTGTAGACCTTTTTAGTCTAGATCTTATAGGCCCCACCCATCTTATAGGCTTTTGTAATAATTCAGTGCCAGTAAGCAAGACTGGTATGGCAGCTGTACTTTTACCTGTTCTGTTATCGCTATGACAGATGGTAATAGATACAATTGTTTAGGAAAAAAAGACCATTACATATAAAGAAAAAAATAATTCTTTATTTTAAATGTTTTTTATTTTTTATTATTTCTTCCATTACTTGAACTAAAAGCTGAAATCTGGCAAGTCAGCCATTCATGCGCCCATCTGCATAGATTGGCCACTCTAATGGGCCCTACACACTGGCCGATATTTTGAAAGATATGAACGATCTCGTTCATAAATGAACGAGATCTCGTTCATATCTTTCAGTGTGGAGACTTAAGCGATGAACGATGCGCGTCCCCGCGCTCGTTCATCGCTGGTCTCCTGTCGGCTGTGCATGCAGGCCAATATGGACGATCTCGTCCATATTTGCCTGCACGTCTATGGAGCCGGGTGACGGGGGGAGTGAAGAAGCTTCACTCCCCCCGTCACTGCCCCCCCCGCCGCCGGGTCGCTCGTCGGCCGTATCGGCCGTCGGGCACCTCGGCCAGTGAGTAGGGCCCATTAGACAGTATTAAAATGTATATTTTTAAATAGATATTTGAAATTCCCCCAACAGGTTGAGATTCCCCTGTACAAGTTCACATTACCTCTGCAGTTAGCAATTACTTTTATTCTAATTTTATATTTGGCGTCAAAAAGGGTCCATAACACTGTACAGGAAAATTACAATAAAGCACACAAACATATTCAAATAGACAGTACTAGGGTAAAATAAACAAACAGTAAGGCTTCTATGCAGCTAAGTGAGTGATAGATAATAACAATAGTAGTCACTGATCCAGGGCCTATGGAGGGGCAGACGGAAAGGGGTTATGCTGGAGACTCGGATAGTGCTGGTGGAGAACAAGAGGGTGGAAGGCCCTGACCTTTAGAGCTTACAGACTTAAGAAAGTGAATTGGGAAGAGGCAAGGATGGAGGACAAGGAGCATAAATTAAGGCGGTGAGGAGGGCTGGTAGGCTTTGAGGAACAGGCGTGTTTCCAGGGCATGTTTGATACCTTTGGAGCCTGATACAGTCTTAGAGCGCAGGGGTGTGAGTTTCAGAGGAGAGGGCAGCGCAGGATAAGTCTTGAATGTGGGAGTGGGAAAAGATATTTAGCCCAGAGCAGGGGCTACAGCCATAGGAAGAGGGCGTGTGGATTATGATAAATTTGGAGGGGAGTGATTAGGTGCTTAGGGTGAGAAGCATAGACTGTGTTCTGTAGAGGTGAGGTTAGCCAATGGTGATGAAACTCTATGTGACTGTGCTGTGCCTATAACCTGAATAGCATATTTTGATGTGATTGTAACATTTGAGGACTGCAACACATAATATATGGAAAAAAGAGGAATGGTCTTTTAGATGGCACCGGTTACCTTTATTCTCTTTTTAATGTCTTTATATACACACCTTGACTTTTACCAATGGAAAATACTCCAGGAAAGCATTGCACATTGGCCCTCATTCCGAGTTGTTCGCTCGCAAGCTGCTTTTAGCAGCTTTGCACACGCTAAGCCGCCGCCTACTGGGAGTGAATCTTAGCTTATCAAAATTGCGAACGAAAGATTAGCAAAATAGCGAATAGACACTTCTTAGCAGTTTCTGAGTAGCTCCACACTTACTCGGCATCTGCGATCAGTTCAGTGCTTGTCGTTCCTGGTTTGACGTCACAAACACACCCAGCGTTCGCCCAGACACTCCTCCGTTTCTCCAGCCACTCCCGCGTTTTTCCCAGAAACGGTAGCGTTTTTTCGCACACACCCATAAAACGGCCTGTTTCTGCCCAGAAACACCCACTTCCTGTCAATCACATTACGATCACCAGAACGAAGAAAAAACCTCGTAATGCCGTGAGTAAAATACCTAACTGCATAGCAAATTTACTTGGCGCAGTCGCACTGCGGGCATTGCGCATGCGCATTAGCGACTAATCGCTCCGTTGCGAGAAAAAAATACAGAGCGAACAACTCGGAATGACTCCCATTGTGTATTAGTTAATGTATGGGGATTTATAGCAGTATGAGTTTAAGTGTTGCATGACCATATTAAGGTTGTGAATGGTGAAACATGACAGGATACACTACGTTGTCACCCCATCGATGATTTGAAAGACACGTCCATAATGGGATCCGGTCTGAAGATCGACAGTGTCTAGGTCGACAATGTTTAGGTCGACTGGCACTAGGTTGACAGGGTTTCTAGGTCGACATGTCAAAAGGTCAACATGAGTTTTTAAAAAAAAAAAATTTTCTAGCTTTTTCATACTTAACGATCCACGTGGACTACGATTGGGAATAGTAACCTGTGCCGAGCGCAGCGAGGGGACACGGTGCACTAATTGGGCTTCCTGGTTACTGTGCGGAGAAAACGAAACAAAAAATCATGACAAACTCATGTCGACCTAGAACATGTCGACCTAGAAACCCTGCCGACCTTCAAATCCTGTCGACCTATAGTGGTCGACCCAAACATTGTCGACCTAGACACTGTCGATCCAATGATCCACACCTGTCCATAATAGTTATTTTGTATTCATTTTTATATACCCACATTGATTTGCAGTAAGTACTTACTGAGAATTGCTCTCAGTGGTCAGCGGATTAGGGAAATTCTGGATATTCCAGCTATAAATAAAAAAAAAAAAATTCTGCTAGCTTTGCAAACTAGCAATGTAATGTTTCATGTTTTTTATTAATGTTGTGACGTTGTTGTCTTTTTTATCCAAGTAATTGTAATGATGTTTTTAAATAGTATGTGAGAGAGTTGTCTGTAATTAGGCAGAACCCTTCTTGGAAATCATTATGTGAAAAGCGAGGCTGTCATTTGTCTAGAGCAGCGTTTTACTCTAGATTCTCATTATGCATGTGTGTTGGTGATAGTCATTCATAGGATACCATGTAATGGAAATGTAAAGAGCTGGTTGATATAGTACGTAATGTGCAACCAACAGGATTAAGAATTACATGTTTCATATAGGAAGTCATCCATTTAGAAGTTGGCCGTGTAGGTACGTCTTGCTCAAATATGTATAGAAGAATATGAAGGGTTGAAAAACACGTTTATCTGTACTATTTACTGGACACTTTCCCCCTAGATAAGCAGTAATATTCTGCTATAAAAATGTAACTGGTCCTAAAATTATCATTCGTTTTCACATCACTCATATAATATAGACATATGTGAGCTGAGAATATGCATGTTGCTATATATATATATATATATATATATATATATATATATACATATATATATATTCTATAGCTATATAGATAAATATTAGTCTTCACCCTAGGCTGTTTTAGCAGCCCGATTTTTAAAGGGCATAATGCGCCCTGCCTCTTTAGCGGTGCCCTGCTAAAATAGCTTACTCACTGCCGTATATGCCGTGTGCATGGCATCTGTTCACATTAAATGGAGAGGGCCGGACTGCCCCAATAGTAATGCAGACGGGGCCGCACTCCCTTTTCAAGCATGCGCTTGCTCTACTTACTCCCCCTAACCCAGGTAAAGTTGCTGGTGATCAGACGGTGACTTTCCTGGTTTGGTGGCTTCAGCGGTCACATGAGGGTTACTTCTGGCTGATCTTGCAGCGGTTCCAGTGGTGAGTAACGCCAACCTCTAGCCCTCTCCCTTGTACCTAACCCTACCATCTTACAACCTAGTCCTTACTCTCCCCTTTTGCAGCCTAGCCCTAACCCTCCTCTTCTGCAGCTTAGCCCTAACCCTCCTCTTCTGCAGCCTAGCCCTTACTCTCCCCTTCTGCAGCCTAGCCCTAACCCTCCTCTTCTGCAGCCTAGCCCTTACTCTCCCCTTCTGCAGCCTAGCCCTAACCCTCCTCTTCTGCAGCCTAGCCCTCACCCTCCTCTTCTGCAGCCTAGCCCTTACTCTCCCCTTCCGCAGCCTAGCCCTAACCCTCCTTTTCTGCAGCCTAGCCCTTACTCTCCCCTTCTGCAGCCTAGCCCTAACCCTCCTCTTCTGCAGCCTAGCCCTCACCCTCCTCTTCTGCAGCCTAGCCCTTACTCTCCCCTTCTGCAGCCTAGCCCTAACCCTCCTTTTCTGCAGCCTAGCCCTTACTCTCCCCTTCTGCAGCCTAGCCCTAACCCTCTTCTGCAGCCTAGCCCTTACTCTCTCCCCTTCTGCAGCCTAGCCCTTACTCTCCCCTTCTGCAGCCTAGCCCTAACCCTCCCCTTCTGCAGCCTAGCCCTAACCCTCCTCTTCTGCAGCCTAGCCCTTACTCTCCCCTTCTGCAGCCTAGCCCTAACCCTCCCCTTCTGCAGCCTAGCCCTAACCCTCCTCTTCTGCAGCCTAGCCCTAACCCTCCTCTTCTGCAGCCTAGCCCTAACCCTCCTCTTCTGCAGCCTAGCCCTTACTCTCCCCTTCTGCAGTCTAGCCCTAACCCTCCTCTTCTGCAGCCTAGCCCTCACCCTCCTCTTCTGCAGCCTAGCCCTTACTCTCCCCTTCTGCAGCCTAGCCCTAACCCTCCTTTTCTGCAGCCTAGCCCTAACCCTCCTCTTCTGCAGCCTAGCCCTAACCCTCCTCTTCTGCAGCCTAGCCCTTACTCTCCCCTTCTGCAGCCTAGCCCTTACTCTCCCCTTCTGCAGCCTAGCCCTAACCCTCCCCTTCTGCAGCCTAGCCCTAACCCTCCTCTTCTGCAGCCTAGCCCTAACCCTCCTCTTCTGCAGCCTAGCCCTTACTCTCCCCTTCTGCAGTCTAGCCCTAACCCTCCTCTTCTGCAGCCTAGCCCTAACCCTCCTCTTCTGCAGCCTAGCCCTTACTCTCCCCTTCTGCAGCCTAGCCCTTACTCTCCCCTTCTGCAGCCTAGCCCTAACCCTCCTCTTCTGCAGCCTAGCCCTTACTCTCCCCTTCTGCAGCCTAGCCCTAACCCTCCTCTTCTGCAGCCTAGCCCTGAGTGTCGGCTTTCTGATAATGTTGGCATTTCACATGTTGACATTAATTTCAACAATGTCGACATAATAACTGTAAACATTGTGTCAACATAATATTGTGTATATATACAATCTTTATATACGAAAGTGTATATATACAATCTATATAGACAGAACACCATCCAGGTGTAGTAGTATTAGCAAAGGCTCTCTTGTACTCCTTTATTAGATCTTTCTCCATAAGTGCAACTGATTTTTAAATGAAGTTGGAAGTTGCTCAGAAGGAAAAGGGAAGCGGATTTTAGCCAAAAAGAAACATTTTGGAACTGTACTGTAGGGTTCACCATTGATGGCCAGCCACCCATGATATAATATTGATGTCTGAGTCCGTTGGGTAATCACAAATGCGTTTTGCAAATGTGCAAAACACAGACCATCAATGACAGAGGTGCTGATGGTCACCACTTACTGTACTGTATATGAATTTGAATTTTTTTTTTTTGCACTTTGTATGCTGTGTTTGCACATAAAGTTGAGTGACATTTTTATTTCTCAAACCTTACAGCTGGTGTGAGCTTACACCCAGTACTTCAAAAAGTTCCATAGAATGAGCGATTAAGTAATGTTACTGATGAAATCCCAACAGGATGAAAGGCATTGGGCCTTTTCCGATATACTTTTTAAAGGCTATAGCATTTTTGGGCTGCCTACTGGGACATTATTTATTACCTCAAGTTTTGTAACTATTTGAATTAATTGTTGCAGGGGGAACTCATCATATGTCCAGATAAGCTGATTTTACTTTGCTTTTGTGTCTGTGTTTATTAAATCCTAATTGTTTTTAAGTTTTACACTACGGGGACATCTCTTCCCTCTTTTTTGAAATACAGTTTCTAAGAGATCCCAGGAAGGGCTAAAAGATACACAGATAAGCAGCAATTTAACCTCTTACTGGTCTGCGTCATCCTATATAATAAAAGGCTAACTCTGCTCCTCATCTATATGGTGGGAATTCAAGTGTTTAGCGTGCTGGCAGGCACTAGGTGGAGTCCAATTCAAGTGTTGCTCCGTTCAGCCACGCATAGTCGCCGGCGCTGACATTACTGTTATTTTGTTCCGTCATTTTGATGGGGCTGGTAACTAGTCAAGTATATTTCACTTTATTCAGTCAATTTTGTACATTTTACAGTATTGTTTTTATCCTCTTGTCTTAATATATATTGGAGCCCTTATATGCTAACACTGGGTAAATCCAAAGACCCAACATAAATTTGTGTGTTTTCAAGCGTAATATTGTTTATAATAGCTTACAGTGAGTTTGGCTTAGAACCAGTGATGTTTAGCTGTAGAATCACTTAAGACACATCTACAGTTGCTATGGCAACTTCTGAATGGCAGATGCTGATTTACTTCCCTAATGAAAGTCGTTTTCAGCAGTTGATATCTCCTGACTTGATCACAATTACTTAAATTCTAAATGACTATTACTATTGAGAAAATGTAATCTTGATTTATCTTACGTCCTAGAGAATGCTGGGGTCCACATTAGTACCATGGGGTATAGACGGGTCCATTAAGAGCCATGGGCACTTTTAAGAGATCAATAGTGTGGGCTGGTTCCTCCCTCTATGCCCCTCCTACCATACTCAGTTTAGAAAATGTGCCCAGAGGAGCCGGTCACAGCTAGGGGAGCTCTTAGGAGTTTTCTTAGTTTTTTTTATTTTAATTAGATCTTTATGTACAGGAAGGCTGCTGGCAACAGCCTTCCTGCTTTGTGGTTCGTGGGACTTAGGGGAAGGGAGGGGGGGGGAGTAGGAACCAACTCTAGAAGTTAATGGTTTTCTATCTCCGCTGACAGGACACTGAGCTCCTGAGGGTGATGATCGCAAGGCCACGAAGCGACCGCTCACTCCTACAGCATGGCCGCCACCCCCTAACAGAGCCAGAAGTAGTAAGAGTGGTGAGTACAGCGCAGAAGTCCCGGTTAGCGGGTCACCGGTGGGTATGACGGCACAAGGGTGGGAGCGCAGCTCTGATAGGCTGCGCTCCAGGAAGGTTCAGCAACACTTTGTGTAGGCGCTTGGAGGGGCATCCTGGGCCAGCGCAGTCACCCTAAACTGGCTAATCCCACTGTTAGCATAAAGACCTCCGGCCAGTATAATCAAATTTGTGTGGGAAGCTGCGCGCCATTGCGGGGGGCGGGGCTTCTACTCAGAGCGGATCCAGCACTCACCAGCGCCATTTTCCTCCCTGCAGACACAGAAGAAACGCTGATGGGGAGCGCTGACCCTCCACATAACTCCAGTTTCTCTGACGTCCTAGTGGATGCTGGGAACTCCGTAAGGACCATGGGGAATAGCGGGCTCCGAAGGAGGCTGGGCACTCTAGAAAGATTTATGACAACCTGGTGTGCACTGGCTCCTCCCACTATGACCCTCCTCCAAGCCTCAGTTAGATTTTGTGCCCGGCCGAGGTTGGATGCACACTAGGGGCTCTCCTGAGCCTTTAGAAAGAAAGTATAGAAATTAGGTTTTTTATTTTCAGTGAGACCTGCTGGCAACAGGCTCACTGCAGCGAGGGACTAAGGGGAGAAGAAGCGAACCTGCCTGCTTGCAGCCAGCTTGGGCTTCTTAGGCTACTGGACACCATTAGCTCCAGAGGGATAGACCGCAGGCCCAGCCTTGGTGTTCGGTCCCGGAGCCGCGCCGCCGTCCCCCTTACAGAGCCAGAAGCAAGAAGAGGTCCGGAAAATCGGCGGCAGTAGACATCAGTCTTCACCAAGGTAGCGCACAGCACTGCAGCTGTGCGCCATTGCTCCTCACACACACTTCACACTTCACACTCTGGTCACTGAGGGTGCAGGGCGCTGGGGGGGGGGGGCGCCCTGAGAAGCAATAATAACACCTTGGCTGGCAAAAATACCACAATATATAGCCCCAGAGGCTATATATGTGGAAAATACCCCTGCCAGAATATAGGAAAAAGCGGGAGAATAGTCCGCGGAAAAGGGGCGGAGCTATCTCCTTCAGCACACTGGCGCCATTTTTCCCTCACAGCTCCGCTGGAAGGAAGCTCCCTGGCTCTCCCCTGCTGTCTACACTACAGAAAAAGGTAAAAAAGAGAGGGGGGGCACTAAATTTAGGCGCAGTATACATTTATATAGAAAAAGCAGCTATAGGGGACATAACTCAGTTAGTCCCTGCATTATATAGCGCTCTGGTGTGTGCTGGCATACTCTCACTCTGTCCCCCCAAAGGGCTTTTGTGGGTCCTGTCCTCTGTTGGAGCATTCCCTGTGTGTGTGCGGTGTGTTGGTACGGCTGTGTCGACATGTTTGATGAGGATAATGATGTGGAGACGGAGCAGATGCTTTTAGAAGGGATGTCACCCCCTGCGGGGCAGACACCTGAGTGGATGAGCTTATGGAAAGAAATTAGTGCACGTATAGACTCCTTACATAAGAAATTTGACGACATGCCAAATGTGGGACAGCCGACTTCTCAGCTCGTGCCTGTCCAGGCGTCTCAAAGGTCATCAGGGGCCCGCTACCTCAGACCGCAGACCCAGATGTCGACACTGATACTGACACCAGTGTCGACGACGATGAGTCTAACCTGATGCCCACTAAGGCAATTCACTGCATGATTGAGGCAATGAAAGAGGTGTTACACATTTCTGATATAAATACAGGTACCACTAAAAAGGGTATTATGTTTGGGGAGAAAAAACTACCCGTAGTTTTTCCCCCATCAGATGAATTAAATGAAGTGTGTGAAGAAGCGTGGGCTTTTCCTGATAAAAAATTGGTAATTCCTAAGAAGGTACTAATGGCGTTCCCTTTCCCGCCAGAGGATAGGTCACGTTGGGAAACACCTCCTAGGGTGGATAAAGCGCTCACACGTTTGTCTAAAAAGGTGGCACTACCGTCTCCGGATACGGCCGCCCTCAAGGAACCTGCTGATAGAAAGCAGGAGGCGATCCTGAAGTCTGTATACACACACTCAGGCATTATACTTAGGCCAGCTATTGCGTCAGCATGGATGTGCAGTGCTGCCGCCGCGTGGTCAGATAAACTGTCAGAAAATATTGACACACTAGACAGAGACACGATCCTGCTAACCATAGACCATATCAAAGACTCAGTCTTATATATGAGAGATGCACAGAGGGAGATCTGCCGGCTGGCATCTAAAGTAAGTGCATTGTCCATTTCTGCTAGGAGAGGCTTATGGACTCGCCAGTGGACAGGAGATGCAGATTCTAAAAGGCACATGGAAGTTTTGCCTTATAAGGGTGAGGAATTATTTGGGGATGGTCTCTCGGACCTAGTTTCCACAGCAACGTCTGGGAAGTCAGCATTTTTACCCCATGTCCCCTCACAGCCTAAGAAGGCGCCGTTTTATCAGGTTCAGTCCTTTCGGACCCAGAAAAATAAGCGTGGAAAAGGTGGGTCTTTTCTGTCCAGAGGCAGAGGTAGGGGAAAAAGGCTGCAACAAACAGCAGGTTCCCAGGAGCAAAAGTCCTCCCCCGCTTCTTCTTCCAAGTCCGCCGCATGACGGTGGGGCTCCACAGGCGGAGCCAGGTACGGTGGGGGGCCGCCTCAAGAATTTCAGCGATCAGTGGGCTCGCTCACAGGTGGATCCCTGGATCCTTCAAATAGTATCTCAGGGGTACAAACTGGAATTCGAGGCGTCTCCACCCCACCGGTTCCTAAAATCTGCCTTGCCGATTGCTCCCTCAGACAGGGAGGCGGTGCTAGCGGCAATTCACAAGCTGTATTCCCAGCAGGTGATAATCAAGGTACCCCTACTTCAACAAGGCCGGGGTTACTATTCCACACTATTTGTGGTGCCGAAACCGGACGGTTCGGTGAGACCCATTTTAAATTTGAAATCCTTGAACACATACATAAAAAAATTCAAGTTCAAGATGGAATCGCTCAGGGTGGTTATTGCAAGCCTGGACGAGGGGGATTACATGATATCCCTGGACATCAAGGATGCTTACTTGCATGTCCCCATTTACCATCCTCACCAGGAGTACCTCAGATTTGTGGTACAGGATTGCCATTACCAATTCCAGACGCTGCCGTTTGGACTGTCCACGGCACCGAGGGTATTTACCAAGGTTATGGCGGAAATGATGATACTCCTTCGAAAAAAGGGAGTTTTAATTATCCCGTACTTGGACGATCTCCTAATCAAGGCGAGATCCAAGGAACAGTTGTTGGTGGGAGTAGCACTATCTCACCATGCCAGAATCTTTCAGTGGGACCTATTGGACAAATGGTCCGGATCGCATCTTCAGATGCATCGCTTAATAACCCTGTCTCCAAGAACCAGGGTGTCTCTACTGTGGTGGCTGCAGAGTGCCCATCTTCTAGAGGGCCGCAGGTTCGGCATACAGGACTGGGTCCTGGTGACCACGGATGCCAGCCTTCGAGGCTGGGGGGCAGTCACATGGGGAAGAAACTTCCAAGGACTATGGTCGAGTCAGGAGACTTCCCTTCACATAAATATTCTGGAACTAAGGGCCATTTACAATGCCCTAAGTCAAGCAAAATCCCTGCTCCTACACCAGCCGGTGCTGATCCAGTCAGACAACATCACGGCAGTCGCCCATGTAAATCGACAGGGAGGCACAAGAAGCAGGATGGCAATGGCAGAAGCCACAAGAATTCTCCGATGGGCGGAGAATCATGTACTAGCACTGTCAGCAGTGTTCATTCCGGGAGTGGACAACTGGGAAGCAGACTTCCTCAGCAGACACGACCTCCACCCGGGAGAGTGGGGACTTCATCCAGAAGTCTTCCAGATGCTGGTAAACCGTTGGGAAAAACCACAGGTGGACATGATGGCGTCCCGCCTCAACAAAAAGTTAAAAAGATATTGCGCCAGGTCAAGGGACCCTCAGGCGATAGCTGTGGACGCTCTAGTGACACCGTGGGTGTACCAGTCTGTTTATGTGTTCCCTCCTCTGCCTCTCATACCAAAGGTATTGAGAATAATAAGAAAGCGAGGAGTAAACACAATTCTCGTGGTTCCGGATTGGCCAAGATGAGCGTGGTACCCGGAACTTCAAGAGATGATCTCAGAGGACCCGTGGCCTCTGCCGCTCAGACAGGACCTGCTACAGCAGGGGCCCTGTCTGTTCCAAGACTTACCGCGGCTGCGTTTGACGGCATGGCGGTTGAACGCCGGATCCTGAAGGAAAAGGGTATTCCGGAAGAAGTCATTCCTACGCTTATTAAAGCCAGGAAAGATGTTGCGGCAAATCATTATCACCGCATATGGCGGAAATATGTTGCATGGTGCGAGGCCAAAAAGGCCCCAACAGAGGAATTTCAACTAGGTCGATTTCTGCATTTCCTGCAAGCAGGAGTGAATATGGGCCTAAAACTCGGCTCCATTAAAGTACAGATCTCGGCTCTGTCGATTTTTCTTTAAAAAAAAACTAGCTTCAGTACCTGAAGTTCAGACATTTGTGAAAGGAGTGCTGCATATTCAGCCCCCGTTTGTGCCTCCTGTGGCACCTTGGGATCTCAACGTGGTGTTGAGTTTCTTAAAATCACATTGGTTTGAGCCACTAAAAACCGTGGATCTAAAATATCTCACGTGGAAAGTGGTCATGTTATTGGCCTTGGCTTCAGCCAGGCGAGTGTCAGAATTGGCGGCTTTATCATGTAAAAGCCCTTATCTGATTTTCCATATGGATAGGGCAGAATTGAGGACTCGTCCCCAGTTTCTCCCTAAGGTGGTGTCAGCGTTTCACCTGAACCAGCCTATTGTGGTGCCTGCGGCTACTAGGGATTTGGAGGACTCCAAGTTGTTAGACGTTGTCAGGGCCCTGAAAATATATGTTTCCAGGACGGCTGGAGTCAGAAAATCTGACTCGCTGTTTATCCTGTATGCACCCAACAAGCTGGGTGCTCCTGCTTCTAAGCAGACTATTGCTCGCTGGATTTGTAGTACAATTCAGCTTGCACATTCTGTGGCATGCCTGCCACAGCCAAAATCTGTAAATGCCCATTCCACAAGGAAGGTGGGCTCATCTTGGGCGGCTGCCCGAGGGGTCTCGGCTTTACAACTTTGCAGAGCAGCTACTTGGTCAGGGGCAAACACGTTTGCAAAATTCGACAAATTTGATACCCTGGCTGAGGAGGACCTGGAGTTCTCTCATTCGGTGCTGCAAAGTCATCCGCACTCTCCCGCCCGTTTGGGAGCTTTGGTATAATCCCCATGGTCCTTACGGAGTTCCCAGCATCCACTAGGACGTCAGAGAAAATAAGAATTTACTCACCGGTAATTCTATTTCTCGTAGTCCGTAGTGGATGCTGGGCGCCCATCCCAAGTGCGGATTGTCTGCAATACTTGTAAATAGTTATTGCTAACTAAAGGGTTATTGTTGAGCCATCTGTTGAGAGGCTCAGTTGTTTTCATACTGTCAAACTGGATATAGTATCACGAGTTGTACGGTGTGATTGGTGTGGCTGGTATGAGTCTTACCCGGGATTCAAAATCCTTCCTTATTATGTCAGCTCGTCCAGGCACAGTGTCCTAACTGAGGCTTGGAGGAGGGTCATAGTGGGAGGAGCCAGTGCACACCAGGTTGTCATAAATCTTTCTAGAGTGCCCAGCCTCCTTCGGAGCCCGCTATTCCCCATGGTCCTTACGGAGTTCCCAGCATCCACTACGGACTACGAGAAATAGAATTACCGGTGAGTAAATTCTTATTTATTGCGATACCAGGGTGATATAGACGGGGGGGGGGGGGGGGAGTGAAGTGTTAGTAATAATCAACCTATTAAGGTTGGTTTCTCAGCGCCGGGCTTTTATCATAATAACTGCTCCAAAGGGCGCTGTGTGGCTGGCTCCTTAGACTCTGTGACTCTCTGAAGGTACTCTGGGGGGAAACTGTATCTGACATTTTCCTATGTGTGTGTGTGTGTATATCTCACATTACCATGTCTAAGGACTCTGGGTCCTGTGCTGCAGAGTGTTTATCTTCTCCTGAGGAGTCTATTCCATGTACTCAGTACTGCAATATACTGTCTCAACCTACGAAATCCGACCCCCCATGGGTGGATTCTTTAAGGGGAATGATATCCCAGATTTCTACAAGGATGTCACATACTGAGAAAGAGACGCAGTTTTTGAGGAAATCTGTGGAGGGGTTACAGTATTTGGCCCCCACTACTTCATCAAAAACCCCACCTACATACCCACAAAAGCGTACACTTGCCCAGATAATGCAAGCTGACACTGATACCGACTCTGATACAGGGGACGGTGATGGGGACATGCAGGGAGGGGATGCATCCCTTGCAAAAGGGGTGCAACTAATGATTGAAGCCATTAGGGATGTGTTACATATTTCTGAGAACGTACCTGAACAGGTGGAGGAATCTTAATTTACAGAAAGTAAGAAATCCTCGCGGACCTTTCCGGCTTCCAAGGAGTTAAACTCTTTGTTTGAAAAATCCTTGGAAAACCCAGAGAAAAAATTCCAGATCCCAAAAAGGGTTCTCATTGCTTTTCCTGAAGAGGATAGAAAAAAGTGGGAAAACCCACCTATAGTTGACGCATCTGTATCTAGGTTGTCAAAAAAGGTGGTTTTACCTGTTCCTGGTTCAACTACTTTAAAAGAAGCGGCTGAATGCAAGATTGAGAATACACTCAAATCACTATACATAGTTAATGGCGTTGCTTTACGGCCCACTAGTGCTTGTGCGTGGATTTCTAAAGCCATAGTAAAGTGGTCAGGCACATTGCTAGAAGACTTAGATACTATGGATAGAAGTGACATTGATTTGTTCTTACGTCACATACAGGATTCTGCAGGGTTCATGGTGGAGGCCATGAAGGACCTTGGCATGCTGAATGCACGGGCTACTTGTATGGCGGTCTCGGCGCGCAGAGGACTCTGGCTACGCCAATAGCCTGCGGATGCGGAATCCAAGAGAAATGTGGAGAACCTACCCTTCACAGGTCAGGCTCTGTTTGGGGATGCTTTGGATGCATGGATCTCCACGGCAACTGCGGGTATGTCAACTTTTCTTCCCTCAGCAACACCACCGGATAGGAAGTCTTTTCCTTCGCCTTCACTGCAGTCCTTTCGGACCGCAAAATTTAAGAAATCCAAATCCCCTCCCACCTTCTTTAGAGGAGGTCGGGGAAAGTAAAAAAAAAAAAAAACCTGCGCCATCAGGTTCCCAGGAACAGAAGCCAGGTTCTGCTTCCTCAAAATCTTCAGCATGACGGTGGACCTCCCAGCCTGGTGGTTGGGCAGATGGGAGCAAGAATAAAAGTCTTCAGTCACATTTGGGCGTCATCATGCCTAGACCCCTGGGTAAAGGATATTGTGGCCCAGGGATATTGCTCAAACCTGTTTGTGGTACCGAAACCAGACGGTTCGGTAAGGCCAATATTAAACCTAAAGTCATTGAACCCATATTTGAGGGGATTCAAATTCAAGATGGAGTCTCTGAGAGCGGTGATCTCAGGTCTGGAGGAGGGGGAATTCCTGGTATCCCTGGATATCAAGGATGCATACCTTCACATTCCGATCTGGCCGCCTCACCAGGCTTATCTCAGATTTGCGCTACTGGACTGTCACTATCAGTTCCAAGCACTGCCATTTGGCCCTCTCCACAGCACCGAGGGTGTTCACCAAGGTCATGGCAGAGATGATGCTACTCCTCCGAAAACAGGGTGTGAACATAATTCCATATTTGGACAATCTGCTGATAAAAGCGTCTTCCAAGAAGAAGTTGTTGCAGAGTATTGCTCTCTCAACTCGTCTACTCCAGGATCATGGGTGGATCCTGACTCTTCCAAAGTCACATTTGGAGCCGACAAGGAGACTGCCCTTCCTGGGAATGATACTCGATATGGAAGTACAGAGGGTGTTTCAACCGGTGGAGAAAGCGTTGGTGATCCAATCAATGGTCCGGGAACTCCTAAAACCGGCCAGGGTATTGGTTCATCAGTGCATTCGTCTTCTGGGGAAGATGTTTGCCTCCTACGAGGCTCTTCAGTACGGAAGGTTCCATGCGAGGTTCTTCCAACTGGATCTCCTGGACAAATGGTCGGGATCACACCTTCACATGCACCAGCGGATACGCCTGTCACCGAAAGCCAGAATTTTGCTTCTCTGGTGGCTACAAACGTCTCACTTACTCGAAGGCTGCAGGTTCAGGATTCTGAATTGGATCCTTTTAACCACGGATGCGAGCCTCAGAGGTTGGGGAGCAGTCACCCAAGGGGAAAACTTCCAAGGAAGGTGGTCCAGTCAGGAATCTCTCCTTAACATAAGCGTTCTGGAATTGAGGGCCATTTACAACGGCCTTCTACAAGCAGCACATCTGTAAAATAAAGCAATTCAGGTTTAGTCGGACAAAGTCACAGCGGTGTCCTACATAAACAGACAGGGCGGAACGAAGAGCAGATCTGCAATGTCAGAGGTAACAAGAATCCTCCTCTGGGCAGAAAAGCACGCGGTGGCGCTGTCTGCAATCTTCAGTCCGGGACTAGACAACTGGGAAGCGGTCTTCCTCAGCAGACACGATCTCCATCCAGGAGAATGGGTCCTCCATCCGGAGGTGTTCGCAGAGGTGACATGCCGATGGAGAGTACCTCTGATAGACATGATGACCTCTTGCCTCAACAAGAAGCTTTGGAGGTACTGTTCCAGGTCGAGAGACCCACACGCAATGGTGGTGGATGCACTAGTCACTCCGTGGACGTTCCAGTTGGTGTATGTGTTCCCTCCACCTCCGCTTATCCCAAAGGTTCTCAAGCTCATAAAAAGAACAAGAGTACAGGCGATCCTCATTGCTCCTGACTGGCCAAGACGGGCTTGATACGCGGATCTTCTGGAATTACTGCTGGAGGATCTGTGGCCTCTTCCTCTTCGCGAGGACCTTCTCCAACAGGGTCCTTTCGCCTAACAAGACTTACCACGGCTACGTTTGATGGCATGGAGGTTGAACGCCAGATCTTAGCTCGGAAGGGCATTCCGAAAAAGGTAATTCCTACCCTGATACAGGCTAGGAAGGGAGTAACGTCAAAACATTACCATCGACTTTGGAAAAAGTATGTGTCTTGGTGTGAATCCAAGAAGTTTCCTGCGGTGGAGTTCCAACTTGGACGGTTTCTCCTCTTTCTGCAAGCAGGTGTGGATGTAGGCCTATGCTTGGGCTCCATAAAGGTCCAGATTTCGGCCTTGTCCATTTTCTTCCAGAAACAATTGGCGGGTCTTCCTGAGATTCAGACATTCTTGAAAGGGGTTCTGCATATTCAGCCACCTTTTGTTTCTCCTACGACACCTTGGGATCTTAATGTGGTGCTGCAGTTCCTGCAATTGGATTGGTTCGAGCCTTTACAGGACGTGGATGTCAAGTTTCTTACTTGGAAGGCGGTCACTCTGTTGGCATTGGCGTCTGCTCGACGCGTGTCGGAATTGGGGGCGTTGTCCTGTAAGAGCCCCTATTTAATTTCTCTAACGTCCTAGTGGATGCTGGGAACTCCGTAAGGACCATGGGGAATAGCGGGCTCCGAAGGAGGCTGGGCACTCTAGAAAGATCTTAGACTACCTGGTGTGCACTGGCTCCTCCCACTATGACCCTCCTCCAAGCCTCAGTTAGATTTCGTGCCCGGCCGAGGTTGGATGCACACTAGGGGCTCTCCTGAGCTCTTAGAAAGTTATAGTCTTAGAATTTGTTATTTTCAGTGAGACCTGCTGGCAACAGGCTCACTGCAGCGAGGGACTAAGGGGAGAAGAAGCGAACTCGCCTGCTTGCAGCCGGATTGGGCTTCTTAGGCTACTGGACACCATTAGCTCCAGAGGGATCGACCGCAGGCCCAGCCTTGATGTTCGGTCCCGGAGCCGCTTCCGTCCCCCTTACAGAGCCAGAAGTAAGAAGATGGTCCGGAAAATCGGCGGCATGAAGACTCTGTCTTCACCAAGGTAGCGCACAGCACTGCAGCTGTGCGCCATTGCTCCTCTCACACACTTCACACTCCGGTCACTGAGGGTGCAGGGCGCTGGGGGGGGCGCCCTGAGGCAGCAATAAAAACACCTTGGCTGGCTAAAATACCTCAATATATGGCCCCAGGGGCTATATATGAGGTAAATACCCCTGCCAGAATTCCATAAAAAACGGGAGAATAGGCCGCGAAAAAGGGGCGGAGCCTATCTCCTCAGCACACTGGCGCCATTTTTCCCTCACAGCTCGGCTGGAAGGAAGCTCCCTGGCTCTTCCCTGCAATTCTACAGTACAGTAAGAGGGAAAAGAGAGGGGGGGCATTAAAATTGGCACTGTATACAGTATATTATATAAAAAGCAGCTATTAGGGACATAACTCAGTTAGTCCCTGTATATATATAGCGCTCTGGTGTGTGCTGGCATACTCTTACTCTGTCCCCCCAAAGGGCTTTTGTGGGTCCTGTCCTCGTTTAGAGCATTCCCTGTGTGTCTGCGGTGTGTCGGTACGGCTGTGTCGACATGTTGAATGAGGAGGCTTATATGGTGACAGAACAGAGGCCGATATATGTGATGTCGCCCCCTGTGGGGCCGACACCTGAGTGGATGGATAGGTGAAAGGTATTAACCGACAGTGTCAACTCCTTACATAAAAGGGTGGATGACGTAACAGCTGTGGGACAGCCGGCTTCGCAGCCCGCGCCTGCCCAGGCGTCTCAAAGGCCATCAGGGGCTCAAAAACGCCCGCTCTCTCAGATGGCAGACACAGATGTCGACACGGAGTCTGACTCCAGTGTCGACAAGGTGGAGACATATACACAATCCACTAGGAACATCCGTGACGTGATCCCGGCAATAAAAAATTTCTGACTTTAACCCAAGCACCTCTAAAAATGGGTTTTAGGTTTGGGGAGAAAAAACAGGCAGTGTTTTGTTCCCCCATCAGATGAATAAATTAAGTGTGTGAAAGCGTGGGTTCCCCCGTTAAGAAACTGGTAATTTATAAAAAGTTACTGATGGCGTACCCTTTCCCGCCAGGTGGATAAGTTACGCTGGGAGATATCCCCTAGGGTGGATAAGGCGCTCACACGTTTGTCAAAAAAGGTGGCACTGCCGTCTTAGGATACGGCCACTTTAATAGGTACCTGTTGATAAAAAACAGGAGGCTATCCTGAAGTCTGTATTTACACACTCAGGTACTAGACTGAGACCTGCAGATAGTGCTGCTGCAGCGTGGTCGGTGACCCTGTCAAACAGGGATACTAGTTGGCAAACATAAAAACATATTAAAGACGTCGTCTTATATATGGGGGATGCACAGAGGGATATTTTGCCGGCTGGCATCCAAAATAAATGTAATGTCCATTCTGTCAGGAGGGTATTAGAGACCTGTCACTGGACAGGTGATGCTGACTTAAAAAGCGCATAGAGAGCCTTATAAGGGTGAGGAATTATTTGGGGATGGTCTCTGGGACCTCGTATCCACAGCAACTGCTGGGAAGAAATAATTTTACCTCAGGTTTCCTCACAGACAAAGGTACAGTCCTTTCGGCTTCAGAAAAGCAAGCGGGTCAAATGGCGCTTCCTTTCTGTACAGAGACAAGGGTAGAGGGAAAAAAGCTGCACCAGTCAGCCTGTTCCCAGAATCAAGATTCTTCCCCCGCCTCCTGTGAGGCCACACCATGACGCGGGTGCTCCACAGGTGTAGCCAGGTACGGTGGGGGGCCGTCTCAAAAATTTCAGCAATTAGTGGGCTCGCTCACAGGTGGATCCCTGTTTCTTTCAAGTAGTATTTCAGGGGTACAAGCTGGAATTCGAGATGTCTCCCCCCAGCCGTTTCCTAAAATATGCCTTGCTGACAACTCCCTCAGGCAGGGAGGCTGTGCTAGAGGCAATTAATAAGCGGTATTCCCAGCAGGTAATACTCAAGGTGCCCCTACTTCAACAAGGACGGGGTTACTATTCCACACGGGTTGGGGTACCGAAACCGCATGGTTCGGTGTGACCCATTTTATATTTAAAATCCTTGAACACAAAAATTCAAGTTCAAGATGGAATCGCTCAGGGCGGTTATTCCAAGCCTGGACGAGGGGGATTACATGGTATCCTGGGACATCAAGGATGCTTACCTGCATGTCCCCATTTACCATCCTCGCCAGGAGTACCTCAGATTTGTGGTACAGGATTACCATTACCAAGTCCAGACACTGCCGTTTGGACTGTACATGGCACCGAGGGTGTTTTATCAAGGTAATGGCCGAAATGTTGATACTCCTTCAAAAAAAAAGGGAGTTGTAAATATCCCGTACTTGGACAATCTCGTTATAAGGGCGAGGTCCAAGGAGCAGTTGGTAGTCGGGGTAGCACTATTTTGGAAAGTGCTACAACAGCATGGTTGGATTCTAAACAGTCCAAAGTCACAGCTGGTTCCTATGACACGTCTACTGTTCCTGGGGATGGTTCTGGACATAAACCAGAAATAGTGTTTCTCCCGGAGGAGAAAGCCAAGGAGTTGTCATCTCTAGTCAGAGACCTCCTGAAGCCAAAATAGGTAGCGGTGCATCATTGCACGCGAGTCCTGGGAAAAATGGTAGCTTCCTACGAAGCAATCCCATTAGGCAGGTTCCATACAAGAACTTTTCAGAGGGACCTGTTGGACAAGTGGTCCGGATCGCATCTTCCGATGCATAGGCTGATAACCCTGTCTCCAAGGACCAGGGTATCTCTACTGTGGTGGCTGCAGAGTGCCCATCTTCAAGAGGGCCGCAGGTTCGGCATACAGGACTAGGTCCTAGTGACCATGGATTCCAGCCTTTGAGGCTGGGAGGCAGTCACACAGGGAAGAAATTTCCAGGGACTTTGGTCAAGTCAGGTTATTTCCCTACACATAAATATTCTGGACCTGAGGGCCATTTACAATGCCCTGAGGCCGGCAAGGCCTCTGCTTCAAAACCAGCCGGTACTGATCCAATCAGACAACATCACGGCAGTCGCCCATGTAAACCAACAGGGCGGCACAAGAAGCAGGATGGCGATGGCAGAAGCCACAAGGATTCTCCGATAGGCGGAAAATCATGTGTTAGCACTGTCAGCAGTGTTCATTCCCGGAGTGGAAAACTGGGAAGCAGATCTTCTCAACAGACACGACCTCCACCCGGGAGAATGGGGACTTCCTCCAGAAGTCTTCCAATAGGATTGTACACCATTGGGAAAGGCCACAGGTGGACATGATGGCGTCCCGCCTCAACAAAAAGCTATAAAAGATATTGCACCGGGTCAAGGGACCCTCAGGCGATAGCTATGGACGCTCTGGTAACACCGTGGGTGTACCAGTCGGTTTATGTGTTCTCCCCTCTGCCTCTCATACCAAAGGTACTGAGAATAATAAGAAGGCGAGGAGTAAGAACGATACTCGTGGATGGCCAAGAAGAGCTTGGTACCCAGAACTTCAAGAATTTATATCAGAGGACCCATGGCCTCTGCCACTCAGACAGGACCTGCGGCAGCAGGGGCCCTGTCTGTTCCAAGACTTACCGCGGCTGCGTTTGTCGGCATGGCGGTTGAACGCCGGATCCTGAAGGAAAAGGGCATTCCGGAGGAAGTAATTCCTACGCTTACTAAAGCCAGGAAAGAGGTTACAGCAACTCATTATCACCGCATATGGCGAAAATATGTTGCATGGTGTGAGGCCGAAAGGGCCCCAACAGTGGAATTTCAACTAGGTCGATTTCTGCATTTCCTGCAAGCAGGAGTGACTATGGGCCTTAAATTGGGTTCCATTAAGGTACAGATCTCGGCTCTGTCGATTTTCTTTCAAAAAGAACTAGCTTCAGTACCTGAAGTTCAGACATTTATAAAAGGAGTGCTGCAGAGTCAGCCCCCGTTTGTGCCTCCTGTGGCACCTTGGGATCTCAACGTGGTGTTGAGTTTCTTAAAATCACATTGGTTTGAACCACTAAAAACCGTGGATCTGAAATATCTCACGTGGAAGGTGGTTATGTTATTGGCCTTGGCTTCTGCCAGGCGAGTATCAAAGTTGGCGGCTTTGTCTTGTAAAAGCCCTTATTTGAGTTTCCATATGGATAGGGCAGAATTGAGGGCTCGTCCTCAGTTTCTCCCAAAGGTGGTGTCAGCGTTTCACCTGAACCAGCCTATTGTGGTGCCTAGGCTACTAGGGACTTGGAGGACTCCAAGTTGCTAGACGTTGTCAGGGCACTGAAAATATATGTTTCCAGAACGGCTAGAGTCAGAAAATCTGACTCGCTGTTTATCCTATATGCACCTAACAAGCTGGGTGCTCCTGCTTCTAAGCAGACTATTGCTCGTTGGATTTGTAGTACAATTCAGCTTGCACATACTGTGGCAGGCCTGCCACAGCCAAAATCTGTCAATGCCCATTCCACAAGGAAGGTGGGCTCATCTTGGGCGGCTGCCCGAGGGGTCTCGGCTTTACAACTTTGCCGAGCAGCTACTTGGTCAGGGGCAAACACGTTTGCAAAATTCTACAAATTTGATACCCTGGCTGAGGAGGACCTGGAGTTCTCTCATTCAGTGCTGCAGAGTCATCCGCACTCTCCCGCCCGTTTGGGAGCTTTGGTATAATCCCCATGGTCCTTACGGAGTTCCCAGCATCCACTAGGACGTTAGAGAAAATAAGAATTTACTCACCGGTAATTCTATTTCTCGTAGTCCGTAGTGGATGCTGGGCGCCCATCCCAAGTGCGGTTTATCTGCAATACTTGTACATAGTTATTGTTAACTAAATCGGGTTATTGTTGAGCCATCTGTTGAGAGGCTCTATTGTTTCATACTGTTAACTGTGTTTCATATCACGAGTTGTACGGTGTGATTGGTGTGGCTGGTATGAGTCTTACCCGGGATTCATAATCCTTCCTTTATTGTGTACGCTCGTCCGGGCACAGTACCTAACTGAGGCTTGGAGGAGGGTCATAGTGGGAGGAGCCAGTGCACACCAGGTAGTCTAAGATCTTTCTAGAGTGCCCAGCCTCCTTCGGAGCCCGCTATTCCCCATGGTCCTTACGGAGTTCCCAGCATCCACTACGGACTACGAGAAATAGAATTACCGGTGAGTAAATTCTTATTTTTCCATGAGGATAGAGTTGAGCTCTAAACGCGTCAGCAGTTTCTTCCAAAGGTTATGTCAGCCTTTCATATTAATCAACCTATTGTGGTGCCAGTGGCTACTGACTCCTCAATTACCTCAAATCCTTGGATGTTGTGAGGGCTTTGAAAATCTATGTGAAGAGAACTTCTCGTCACAGGAAGTCGGACGCTCTGTTTGTCCTTCATGATCCCAACAAGGTTGGGTGTCCTGCTTCTAAGCAGACAATTTCTCGCTGGATCAGGTTCACTATCCAGCATGCTTATTCTATGGCAGGCTTGCCGTGTCCAAAATCTGTTAAGGCCCACTCTACTCGTAAAGTGGGTTCTTCCTGGGCGGCTGCCCGGGGTGTCTCGGCTCTTCAGCTTTGCCGAGCAGCTACTTAGTCAGGGTCGAACACGTTTGCTAAGTTCTACAAGTTTGATACTTTGACCAAACTTTAGGTCCTCAGAGTCCAATCTGTTCTGCAGGAACCTCAGCACTCTCCCTCCCGTACTGGGAGCTTTGGTACATCCCCAGTGTATTAATGTGGACCCCAGCATCCTCTAGGATGTAAGAGAAAATATGATTTTAATTACCTACCGGTGAATCCTTTTCTCGTAGTCCGTAGAGGATGCTGGGCGCCCGCCCAGTGCTTCATATTCCTGCATTGTTTCTTGGTTCAGTTTGTTAGTTCAGCCGTTGCTGAATCGTTCTAAGTTGGTTAGCTTGGCTTTCCTTTTGTTGTACGTGTGAGCTGGTGTGAATCTCGCCACTATCTGTGTATTTACTTCTCTCGAAGTATGTCCGTCTCCTCGGGCACAGTTTCTAGACTGTCTGGTAGGAGGGACATAGAGGGAGGAGCCAGCCCACACTATTAAACTCTTAAAGTGCCAATGGCTCCTAATGGACCCGTCTATACCCCATGGTACTAATGTGGACCCCAGCATCATATACGGACTATGAGAAAAGGATTACCGGTAGGTAATTAAAATCCTATTTTTGCAGTAGCACAAATAAATATAATAGCTCAGAATGTGTGTGTGTAAGAGTGACAACAATGTGAGTAAGTTTTGATGTCAGGAAATATCATTGTCTCCACTAACACCTTCTGTATTCCCCAACCTTTCCCTTTCCATCATCTGCTGCTGGAAGGCACAGTGTGCACCACATTTCAATATCTGTATACAGTTCCTAATCTATATACAAGTATTCCAAGGTCCTTCATTCACCTATTAATTACCATTACAAGTGGGGACATATATAAAAATGGTGGTCCTGTATTGGGTTATCAGACTACCATGTGGATATCATTGCGATAACAATAGTGTTCCACATGAAGTCCCTGCTAGAGTTCTAAGGTACAAAGATTTGGTCCCTCTGTTCAAGCACAAATTTGAAAAATGTTGATCTCATAGAATGTCAGCATATCATCCCGATGGTCCAGCGGTGTCGGACTTAATCCGGCGGAGTCTTTCGTGTCCTGCTGGCCATATGACTGTCTGTTCTGGAGAAGGGAACCGGTGGATCCGCGTTCCGGTGAGTATACCTGCCCTTGCACTGATCCCTACTCATAATCCTCCCACTAGTGCCTAACCCTCCCGTCCCTCAGCCTAACCCTAATGTCGACATTCTTACAATGCTGACATCCTAACTGTGGACATTGTGGTGTCGACTTTCTGAACATCAATACTGTTATTGTTGACCTAATGAGTACATCCTGTGTGACTTAAAGTTTCCTAATAGTATCAAAAGGAGAACTGCAAAACTGTCTTTTATGTAAATTGGGTTCCGTGTGTTGACATGAAGTGAGTATTTATAATCTACTAGTTACCAGTCCGTCAAAATGACGGAACGACATAATGGTAATGTCTGCGCCGGCGGGTGTGCATGGCTGAAAGAAGCAACACTTGATTTACTCCATCAGGCGCCATCTAGTGACCGCTGGCATGCAAAACACTTTCATTCCTCCCATAAAGGTGAGGAGCAGCCTTAGCCTCTTATTATATAGGATTGCCCAGCTTTGGATCCCTATTGAAGAACATTCTACAGTAAATTCATCTGTAAATTGTCACTCGCCAATGTTCTAGATCTTTTAGTAAAGCAGTATTAGAGCTGTGTTTGCAGATAAAAGATAATTCCAAATAACCTTTAGCAATTGCTGTAAAAATATAATTTATAAGTAATATAGCTTCCCATCATCATGAAGATGTTTCAGGCGTATTTACCTCCTTGAGATCTCGGAACCAGCTCAACAATAATGAAATATTGATTATGGCTTGGATGGCAAATATTCCCAGTGCTGCACAATTTAACCCTAAACAGCCGTATCTGGAACGGACAGCTGGAATACATAAAGTTGGTCTGCCAAAGCCAGGTGATGCATACTGAGGGCTTTATTCACCTGAATTGCTTCCCTTCTCCTCCCCCTGTATTATTTGCAGCAGTATAAGAATATCAGCCTTCCAGTTTACAAGTGTTGATAAATATTGCCTTCCAATGAGAACTTCACTAAGAAAACAGTGGTTGATGCAGAGAATGGGCTGTATAAATAAAGATACTATTTTGACACCTTAATATTTCTCTTACGTCCTAGAGGATACTGGGGTTCCATTTAGTACCATGGGGTATAGACGGGTCCACTAGGAGCCATGGGCACTTTAAGAATTGGATAGTGTGGGCTGGCTCCTCCCTCTATGCCCCTCCTACCAGACTCAGTTTAGAAAATGTGCCCGGAAGAATTGGTCACGCTTATGGAAGCTTCTGAAGAGTTTTCTGCATTTATTTTATACGTTTGTTATTTTCAGGCAGGGCTTGTTGGCACCAGCCTGCCTGCTTCGTGGGACTTAGGGAGAGGATCGGCCCAACCTCTTTAAGGGTTAATGGTCCCGTTCCTCGCTGACAGGACACTGAGCTCCTGAAGGAACTATTCGCAAGCCCCACCACGGCGAGCGTACATTCCCACAGCATGCCGCCACCCCTAACGAAGCCAGAAGAATGAAGAGTGGTGAGTACTAAGCCGGCGTCCCGGATAGCGAGTCGCCGGCTATTATGGCGGCATGAAGGTACGGAGATGCACGGCTTCTAACCGGGGCGGAATGTGTCTTCAGACACAGTACACAGCTGCGTCTCAGTACACTGTAAACAGTACCCACACTGGCAAAAACAGCCTTAAAACGGTTTTGTCTCCATTTTAAGCACCAGATTACCTCAGCCAGTATAAAAAAAAGCGGGAAGACCGCGTGCCATTGAAGGGGCGGGGCTTCACTATGAGCGGATCCAGCAGCTCACCAGTGCCATTTTCCCTCTGCAGTGGACACAGACGCTGACTGACAGGGACGTGCAGCTCTCCGGAGTATCTCCAGATTACCTCAGCAGTACCAGGGGGTTATAGCAGGGGGGGAGCAATTATTAGTGTACTAAGTCCCCTATCAGGGTACTTAGTCTGCGACCCGGCTAAGCTTGGCATTAGCGATAAGGGCTCTGGGGGGATGGCTCCAAATAACTCTTGTGCTTTACCTTTTCCTGTGTGTGTGTGTGTGTTGACACATTTACATTATGTCAGGCAAAGAGTGTATTTCTTGTACAGCGGAGTGTTCCTCGTCACCAGGGGGCTCACTACTGGGTACTCAGGGCAGTGCACCTTCCCAGAATAGTGGGGCTGAACCGGAGTGGGTTAATTCCATTAAGGGAAACTATCCCGCAATGAGAAAGAGACACAATACTTAAGACAGACTGTGGATGAGTTTATGAATAGAGACTCAGTCCCCAAACCAGCGTCTCAATCCCCTCCCATTTGTCAGCAAAAACGATCTCTGGCCCATATCCTGCAGTCTGACTCTAACGCTGAAGGTGAGGTGGCTTTGGAGGGGGGATGCTACTCTGTCACAGGGAATAGAGGCACTTATAGAGGCTATCAGAGATGTTCTGCAAATTCCTGATAAGGTGTCAGAGGAGTGTGAGGAATCTTATTTTAATGTAAAAAAGAAGTCCTCAGTTACTTCTCCTACGTCAAAGGAATTGAATACCCTGTGGGTTAATCCTGATAAAAAAAATTCAAATCCCTAAAAGGATGCTCTCATCTTTTCCTTTTCCTCTGGAGGATAGGAAAAAATGGGGAAATCCATTGATAGTGGATGCATCAGTCTCTAGGCTGTCAAGAAAAATTGTATTGCCTGTCCCTGGTGCAGCCTCAAAAGATACGGCTGATTGTAAAATAGAGACTACACTCAAATCATTGTACACAGATGCTGGGGTGGCCAAGAGACCCACTATTGCACCACCGCTATGGCTGTGTCAGCCCACAGGGGCTTGTGGCTACGCCAGTGGACTGCTGATGCGGACTCCAGTAAAGGCGTGGAAGGCCTATCATTCACAGGAGAAGCCTTGTTTGGAAACGAAGGTTGGCGACCAGTCACCCAAGGGGTGCATTTTCAAGGAAGATGGTCAAGTCAGGAAATCATCCTTCCAATCAACATTCTGGAACTCAGGGCCATATACAACGCCCTTCTGCAGGCCTCTTATCTTCTTCAGGATCGGGCCATTCAAATCCAGTCGGACAATTTGACGGCAGTGACCTACTTAAACAGACAGGGCGGAACGAAAAGCAGAGCAGCAATGTCAGAGGTGTCAAGAATTCTTCCCTGGGCAGAAAAAAACGCTGTGGCGTTGTCAGCGGTCTTCATTCCGGGAGTAGACAACTGGGAAGCAGTCTTCCTCAGCAGACACGACCTGCATCTGGGGGAGTGGGGCCTTCACCCGGAGGTGTTCAGGTGCTTGACACGTCGGTGGGGATATCCACAAATTGACATGGTGGCCTCTCTTCTCAACAAGAAGCTCAAGCGGTATTGTTCCAGGTCGAGAGACCCCCACAGGCAGTGGCGGTAGACGCTCTGACAACTCCATGGGTCTATCGGATGGTGTACGTGTTTCCTCCACTTCCTCTGATCCCAAGAATTCTCAAAAGAATAAAAAGGGAAAAGGTTCAAGCAATACTCATTGCTCCGGATTGGCCAAGAAGGGCCTGGTACTCGGACCTTCTGGAGATGCTCCTCGAGGATCCGTGGCCCCTACCTCTCTGCGAGGATCTTCTGCAACAAAGCCAGTTCGTCTATCAGGACTTACCGCTGCTACGTTTGACGGCATGGAAGTTGAACGGCTGATTCTAGCCAGAAGAGGGATCCCTAATAAAGTTATCCTGACTATGATCCAAGCCAGGAAGGGGGTAACATCTAAAGATTGCCACCGTATTTGGAAGAAATACGTCTCTTGGTGTGAGAGCAGAACTAATTCTTCGGCGGTATTTCACCTGGGCCGTTTCCTGTTTTTTTTTCTGCAGACAGGTGTGGATGTGGGACTACGTCTGAGCTCCGTAAAAGTCTAGATTTCGGCCTTGCCTTGTCCATTTTCTTCCAAAAACAATTGGCTTCTCTCCCTGAGGTCCCGACGTTTTTGAAAGGTGTTTTGCGCATCCAACCTCCCTTTGTGCTTCCCACGGCACCTTGGTATCTCAATTTGGTGATGAAGTTCCTCCAATTGGACTGGTTTGAACCATTACAGGAGGTGGACGTAAAATATCTTACGTGGAAGACCGTCACACTGGCCCTCATTCCGAGTCGTTCGCTCTGTAATTTTCTTCGCATCGCAGCGTTTTTCTGCTTAGTACGCATGCGCAATGTTCGCACTGCGACTGCGCCAAGTAATTTTGCTATGAAGATAGTTTTTTTACTCACGGCTTTTTCTTCGCTCCGGCGATCGTAGTGTGATTGACAGGAAATGGGTGTTACTGGCCGGAAACACGGCGTTTTATGGGCGTGTGGATAAAAACGCTACCGTTTCCGGAAAAAAACGCGGGAGTGGCTGGAGAAACGGAGGAGTGTCTGGGCGAACGCTGGGTGTGTTTATGACGTCAAACCAGGAACGACAAGCAGTGAACTGATCGCAGATGCCGAGTAAGTCTGAAGCTACTCTGAAACTGCTAAGTAGTTTGTAATCGCAATATTGCGAATACATCGTTCGCAATTTTAAGAAGCTAAGATTCACTCCCAGTAGGCGGCGGCTTAGCGTGTGTAACTCTGCTAAAATCGCCTTGCGAGCGAACAACTCGGAATGAGGGCCACTGTTGGCCTTTGCTTCAGCAAGACGTGTGTCGGAGCTGGGGGATTTGTCTCACAAAAGCCCCTATTTAATTTTCCATGAGGACAGAGCTGAACTCAGAACTCGTCAGCAATTTCTTCCGAAAGTAGTGTCTGCATTTAACATCAACCAACCTATTGTTGTTCCGGTTATCACCGACACTTCCACTACTTCAGAGTCTTTGGCTGTTGTGAGGGCTTCGAAGTTATACTTAAAGAGGACAGCTCGTCACAGGAAATCTGACACGCTGTTCGTTCTATCTGATCCCACTAAAATTGGGTGTCCTGCTTCAAAGCAGACAATTGCACGCTGGATTAGGCTCACTATCCAGCATGCTTATTCCACGGCAGGCTTGCCGGTTCCAAAATCTGTACAAAACCACTCTACTAGGTCGTGGGTTCTTCCTGGGCGGCTGCCCAGTGTGTCTCGGCTTTACAGCTCCTCCGAGCAGCTACTTGGTCAGGTTTGAACACGTTTGCTAAATTCTACAAGTTCGATACTTTAGCCTCTGAGAACCTTCAGTTTGGTCAGTCAGTTCTGCAGGAACCCCACCCAGTTTGAGAGCTTTGGTACATACCCATGGTACTAAATGGAACCCTAGTATCCTCTAGGACGTAAGAGAAAATAGGATTTTAATTACCTACCGGTAAATCCTTTTCTCGCAGTCCGTAGAGGATACTGGGCGCCTGCCCGATGCTTCGTTCATCCTGCACTGTTACTTGGTTAAGTATTGTTGGTTCAGCTGTTGCTGTTCCTGTTAAAGTTGGTTTAGCTTAGCTTTCCTCTGTTTGTGTGTGCTGGTTCGGAATCTCACCACTATCTTTATTTATCCTTCTCTCAAAGTATGTCTGTCTCCTCGGGCACAGTTTTCTAGACTGAGTCTGGTAGGAGGGGTATAGAGGGAGGAGCCAGCCCACACTATCAAGTTCTTAAAGTGCCCATGGCTCCTAGTGGACCTGTCTATACCCCATAGTACTAAATGGAACCCCAGAATCCTCTACGGACCACGAGAAAAGGATTTACCAGTAGGTAATTAAAATCCTATTTTTGTAAATATGACATCTGTTTATTAAATCTGCCCACAATATAAAGATTTGTGGTGGTCCTCATTTAATAGTTGTAACGATTATGAATAATTTTTTAATGGCCCCCATACATCTGCTGCACTGGTCTGCCGACCGGATCCGCTGATTGGTAGCTAGCGATGATTGAAGAACCAGGGAAATTAAACATGTTAAAAATCTCTGATTTGCCGATTCCAAACATTTTTGTCGTGATCGAGATATCAGGATTTTAAACATGTTTAATATTCCCGATTCCCCCGACTCGGCCGTCTGGAGATTAGCAAATAGCGACAATTTGTTGCTGATGTATGGGGGCTATAAGCCAGTTTTATTGCGCAAATACATATATATTTTATGGGGAGTCTTTTTTTCCCATACCTTCCTGTTAATCAACATTTTTTACCCTCCACACTTCTATATAAAGTATCAATTGAATTAAATAAGTGAACAAACCAGATACGTGACTCCTGTCTCTTCAGTATTATGTGATACTAATACTAGTTAAATGGCCATCAAAGTTAGACACCAGGGCCGGATCATAGAGGGAAGGGGGGGGGGGGGGGAGGGGGGGCTGGAGCTGCTGGGTTTCTGCAAGTCCTGCTGCTGGGAGCCAGGGTTCTGTCATGCTGAGCATATGTGTGTGTGTCTGTGGCATTAGCCTTTTATACACGGTTAAGTCACATTATTATGACCAATAGCTAATAGCTAGAGTAACTACATCGGAGCCCCACACGCAGCAGCGTTTACTGAGCTGTCGTTTTACACACCCGTGTGGTAGCCCCTTGGTTCATTTTAATAGTGAACTGCTCCACTGTAGCGTCTGTCGGCCCTCACACATCTTCTAGCCGATGTTCACCTCACATCAGTGGCACATGGTGCTCTGCAGTTTCCATGTTAGTTATTCGCAATGGTGCCATTTGTCCAGTCACGGTACACCTTCACCACAGCAGCAAGCGAACAGTTCACAAATTTCGCTATTCCAGAAATACTTCCACCGTTGGCCCGAAAGACGATAATCATCCCTTTTTGCAACTCTGATAATTGCTCCTTATACCCATGGCAGCAACGAGTGATATGTGTGCAGACGGCCTATCACACACCTTATATACCCACCAAGCCAGCGCATGACACGTGACGTATTTCATGGGCTAAGCGCTGCCAACGTTAAATGTTGGAGGTGGTCATAATAATGTGACTTGACCGTGTATGTATAGATGCTGTATATCTGTAATGGGCAGGCTATAATGCTGCTGCACAATGGGGGTCATTCCGAGTTGATCGCTAGCTGCATTCGTTCGCTGTGCAGCGATGAGGCAAAAAAACAGCACTTCTGCGCATGCGCAACGTACTATTACGACGAACGATGTAGTTTCACACAGGGTCTAGCGAAGCTTTTTAGTCACACTGCTGACCGCAGAGTGATTGACAGGAAGAGGGCGTTTCTGGGTGTCAACTGACCGTTTTCAGGGAGTGTTCGGAAAAACGCAGGCGTGCCAGGAAAAACGCAGGCGTGGCTGGACGAACGCAGGGCGTGTTTGTGACGTCAAAACAGGAACTGAACAGTCTGAAGTGATTTCAAGCGCTGAGTAGGTTTAGTGCTACTCAGAAACTGCACAAAAAAACTTTGTAGCCACTCTGCGATCCTTTCGTTCGCACTTCTGCTACGCAAAAATACACTCCCAGTGGGAGGCGGCATAGCATTTGCACATCTGCTAAAAAATGCTAGCGAGCGATTAACTTGGAATGACCCCGTATATACACCAGTACTGGCACGTGTAAGGTCACCCTCCGCCGGCGCACATATATATGAAATATAGCTGAGCTGGTTATCTGCCGCCTCCTAATCTGTATAATCTGTAGCATCGACCTGTCCTCCTCCCTCCCGGTCACCATACTGCTCACCCCACACAGAGTCACACCCTTTCTCCCCCCCCCCCCCCCAGCCGGTAAGTGGCCCCACCTGTGCCTCCGCTCCGAGTGCTGCAGGACAATCTGGTGGTTCTGGCATCCGTTTCCTGGTTACTGCTGCTGCTTGTTGCTGAGTACTGGGTTGGCAATTAACCTGGGGTTGCAGCATAGTATATTGATTAGAGGGTGCCCTGTATATAGGGTACACTTTATGGAGGGGTATGGGAATGCAGTGTGTATACAGGGACAGAATATGGAAGAAGATGGGGGTGCAGTGTATATAGGGGAAGTCTATGTTGGGGTGCAGTATACATAGGAGTGTGTGTGTGTGTCAAACCAAGCTCCATCGGGCGGCCTCTAGTGTCCGCAGAGGTGAGGAGCAGCATTAGCCTTTTATATACAGTATATAGATACGCAATACTGTATTGAAAAAAAACTGCATCTCTCTGCCCCTATCACTCCACACTCTTCCCAGTCCCTATCTGCCCCAACCCCTCTTCCTATCATCCCCCCCCATCCCTATCTGCCCGTACACCACTCTTCACCTCCGAGACCCTATCTGCCCGTACCCCCCATTCTCTCTCTCCCCAGCCCCTCTCTTTATATGTGGCAAGTGTGAAACAGTCAGGTCAGTATGGTTAGGAGGCTGTATCATCCCCCTGCAGTATCCCTTTCACGTTTGGAGTCATTTGGTTCGTGGGGCGGCCTCTAGTGCCTGCTGATGCACAAAACAGAGGTCATGCACAACCATAGCCTTTTATTATATAGGAAAAGCTCTTTTATTATGTATTTAGTGTAATTTTGCCAAATCCCTAACCATTTGTTCAGGCATTCACTGAATCTTATCTCAGCAATTGTTCAATGACTCTGTGTCTATCAAACTGTACATAGACAGACTGTCCTCGCTTACAGGAGTAATTGACTTACTTAGATCGGGAGTTAATAAAACAAAAGTCTGATTAGTGCAGAGGTGTTCATAGTACAGTAAAGGGGGGTACTCACGGAGCGATATTCTAAGCAATCTGACTAGATTGCTTAGAATATCGGCAGGATCGCTCCGTGTGTAGCCCCCTCGGCGATAGCGATGCGCGGCCCCGCACATCGCTATCGCCGCTGCTAGATTGGCCTGCATGCAGGCCAATCTAGCGGGTCGCTCACTTCACCCGCTGGGTGAAGTGAGAGGCCCTCCCGTCTCCCCCCGCCCGCTCAGCACAGATCGCGCTGTGCTGAGCGGCAGGAGAGATGTGTGCTGAGCGCTTCGCTCAGCACACATCTCTCCTTGATCGGCCCGTGAGTACTGGGCTTAAGTTAGATTTTAGGAAGCCATTTTAAGAAGCCATTCTCTGCTCAATACAGACCTGTCACCTATACTGCAATAGATTTCTAACAGACAGTAGATAATAATAACCCAGGTTATTGCCGGGTTATGGGTCAATTTAAAAGGGTCCCCGAAAAATAATTCAAACCAGGTAGCGAGCAGGGTTGGACACAGAAAACGGAGCAGTGTAAACTTGTGATCCGGATCCTGTTACAAGTCTATGAAGAGCCAGCTCACTGGTGCTTGGAAATTATGTAATCTCCAAGCACCAGCAGAGGGAAGCCCCGGCATTATCCCGAGTCTACCCTACGGCGTAAACGGGGGTTCAAGCTGCTGTGATGCGGCTTGAAACCCGTGTTCAGAGCTGGTCCCTTGTTTTTGGTGTGAAATGGGTATTATTAAGTGTTACACCCATTTAGTTTATTCTTCTTGTAACTTTTTTACATGTCTGCATAATGTTAGTCATTGTTTGTTCAGCTACGACTATTCATGAGTTTTAATGAGACCTATGTACTGTCAGACATCCTGTGACATCACATAGCTGCTAGCTCCCAGCATGTTGGCTCTGAATTGTCACATGGGATCAGCGTCAGAACTTCTGCTCACACCCACAGCATATTTATTTAAGCCCTGAGAGAGATGTTTTTAAAAAATGAAATTAAAAAATCATGTCTAGTAACAGTCAAAAAGCTAGGAAAGGTCTCCAGCAGCTTATAATGTGCTTTGGGTTGGTTTGTTGTGCATGGGCACATAGCAAACAATTGGTGTTAATGATTTTACAAACTTTACGGATCAATAAATGCTCATTTTCTAAAAAGGTATGGGGCACAGTGGCAGAGGAAAAGGCATTTGTATTCTGAAAACTTGCAGAGAGCCAAATAAATATTTGTCTGTAATATGATATGGGTAAAGCCTGTTTTTAAATGTATTTTCTGCAGAGAACATTTTTTAACAATATTTTTTTTATTGAGAACAGTTTTCATCTGTTCAAATCTTTGCTGCTGAACATGAGAATTTTTGGTTACCATGAATATCTAGACTGCTATTTTAAGTCCCTGTCTCTGGAACTAATTATGAACGTGGAGATAAAGAGTATTACTTAATGCGTGTTTGTTATAATTGGACAGGAATAACCTGAGAAAATTAGAGATTGAAAGGTCACCATAAATGCATTCTACTTTTAGCACTGGGCTATCAATCATAGTTGATCAACAGTATTTCACACATGCTTTACAATGAGAAAATATTGTAAATATTGTAGCGTCCTTTGTTTATATAATGAACAGCAGTGATCTGTCCCATCTCTGACATATACAATGGGAGCTGGCATGGGCGACCCACTCCTTAGGCTCCCATTGCAGTGACAAGACAGACCACGCAGTGAGGAAGTATAAAGTACAAAGTGTGGTCGGGCTGAGGTTTCCTGAATATGTTTATAGCTGACGGCTATGCATTATACCATTGGTTCCCAAACTCAGTCCTCAAGGCACACCAACAGTCCAGGTTTTAGGTATATCCATGGCTCAGCTCAGATGGTATAATCAAATTGTCTGAGGTGCTAATTAAGTCACTTGTGGCCAAGCATGGTTATACTTAAATCCTGGACCATTGGGGTGCCTTGAGGTCCACGTTAAGGAACCTCTGCTTTATACTGAAAATACAGGTTGCGTATCCCTTATCCAAAATGCTTGGGAACAGAGGTATTTTGGATATGGGATTTTTCCGTATTTTGGAATAATTGCATACTAGAATGAGATATCATGGTGATGGGACCTAAATCTAAGCACAGAATGCGTTTATGTGTCATATACACCTTATACACACAGCCTGAAGGTCATTTTAGACAATATTTTTTATAACTTTGTGCATTAAACAAAGTGTGTCTACATTCACACAATTCATTTATGTTTCATATATACCTTATACACACAGCCTGAAGGTCATTTAATACAATATTTTTAATATCTTTGTGTATTAAACAAAGTTTGTGTACATTGAGCCATCAAAAAACAAAGGTTTCACTATCTCACTCTCACTCAAAAAAGTCAGTATTTCGGAATATTCCGTATTTGGATATGGGATACTCAACCTGTATAAAATAATCTAGATGTGCCACATCTTTTCCATCTTTGCTCCTTCTCATGTCAAAGCTGACTCACTGACCGCACGCTATGCGATGTCTGTTAGCGGGTGTTTTTAGATGCCATACCCTGATGTCCAGAGAGTAAATTCATTACTGTGGACACCATAGCCCAGATTTGTAGTGGATGAGTTACATGTTTAATTCTATTTTCTGGGGTGCTGGTCTTACTACTGGAGAAGGACCGTCACCATTTAAAATCAAATCATTGTAAAGTAAAACAATTAAAAATCAAATTTGTCAGTAGTGTTCCTTCAGGTTTTTTTAAACTGGCAACGTGCCCATTATAGAATTTATATAGCCAGTTGTTTATAAACACCAGGATTTCTTAATTTTCTGTAGCATCTGCTGACCATGAGGTGAGCTGTAATGTATAATATACTGTATCAAGATGGCATGATGCATCGCAGAGAGATATGTAATATGAGAAACCCAAGATAAAGAAAACAAAGTAAAAAATCTATAGTTTTAAGTAGAGAAGTCTTTTGAATCTTCCTCCAGGACTATATTTACTGGTGTGATTTATACAGTTTGCAAAATAATCATCATTTTGTTTTCCTATTCTCCTACCTTTATCCAATCAACGAGAAGTTAACGTGTACTAAGAGGAGTCAGTGAGTGAGGCTAGACATGACAACAGATTTCAGGTGGCCCTAATTGTGATAGCTATATTGGATAGTATTGTCATGGTAACTTCTCTCAATTACTTCTTACTGCGAGCCAATTAAAGCCATCTGACGAAGAAAGAGGAGCATGAGAAGACGCTACTAGAGAATAAAGTCCATTAACATTCAGATGTTTTTCCTGTGTTTGGAAGAATGAGTGGTTGGAGCATAAGTACTGATTCTTTTCGATTGCACAGCCAGTGAATGTGCAGACAATCTGTAGGGCATACTTGTATTTACAGGCTGGTTTTATTTGGTATCAACACATATGTTCTCAAAACTGCAAAGAAAGTCAAGGTGTGATTATACAGTGCATTTCGTTTCTGTTATGTAAAATCTTAGCTGTGCGTCCACAGGAGCATTCAATGTCAACCTGATTTTATTAAGTTATGTGTATCAGTGATGGGCAAATTTTGGATCTCTAGCTGTGGAACCACTAGTACCAGCTCTCCCTCTGTCTGTTTTTAACAATTGTAGAGCCACAGATTGCTCAAGTATATTTCCCATTGTATGTCAGTTTTACCTGATCCATCCCTTCCTTTGCTCTGTTATATAATATGCTTGTAAAATGATCCTGTTGTTGGCACACTGTAATGTAATAATGATTTTTTTTTCTATAAAGTGTTAAATACTCATTGCTTACAGTGTATACAATGTACCCAGAGCTTTCTTGGGCTAAACGTCAATAGTAAAAGTTATTTGGGCCTTATCTGTAAGGGGCAATTCCCATGTCTGCGAATTCTCAGGGGACTGGCAAAATCCTACTTGTTAAAAATGGGATGTAGTTATGTGATCCTGGCAGAGGTACGGTGACCGGCGGTCTCCTGTCCGCTGGTCACACATACCACACCCGTTAAAAATCTCTGACTCATACCCCATTCAGACCGCCAGCTTGTAACCTGGGTTATTGCTCATGAGCGTGCAGTAACCCGTGTTGCTGTGCTGTCTGAAAGGGCCCAGGGGAAATATCTGGGGTCGAGCGAATTGGTATTTCAACCCTAGTAGTGACCAGGGTTGAATATGGCTTCAACCCCGTTCGCTGTGCGGTGTGAACGGGTTGTCGGGTCGATGTGACCCGTTTCCCGTTTACACTGTATGGACAGGCGGGCACTTGGAGATCATCTGATCTCCAAGAGCCACCTCGGCACGTGTCATAGCTGACATCACCAACCCGGCAATATGCCGGGCTGGGGACACCAGTGTGACAAGGCCTCAGGCAGGTTGAACCCGTGTACAGCTCCCGGGTGCGACGCGCTAATTGCAATCTGAAAGGGGTATCACTTAGTCCAATTATTTTTGGGGCAAAATCCAACGTGTTGGATGAAACCAATGACCTGACCCAGTCATTGGCAAAACAGGGAATTGCCCCAATTGATTGCAGATGTATTGGACCCCTTAAGGATGATTGTCTAGTAACATGTGGCCTATTTTATCCTGAACCTGCTAATGCTTCTTGCTTAACTCTCTGCACAGCTTGAATTCTGTGAAGTGGCTAAATGTTCTCTTTACATCAAAAATTTGTTTGTAAACTAGTTTATGTTAAAATTTTATCTTGTTGCAATTAAAAAATGAATGTCAATGCTTTATGACCTTTTTCTTCGGCAGGGTCAACAGGTTATCCACAGGATAACTTTGGGATATGAGGTAGCGACAGCAGGTTGGCACCAAATGATCAAAGCTTTCGGCCTTCCAGCACGCAACGGGCCCGTTCCTAGATCCCCGCCTCCTGGCTCAGGCAAATCAGTTTTTTGTTTGGTCCGGCAGGAGCCGCACCATGGTCAATGGGCTGCTGGTTTTTAGCAGCCATAAGCTTTTTTATGTTTATAGGCTTATTATGTTTTTTTGAGCGATCTTTCTAAAAAACGTACGTTGGAAAAAGTCGCTCCAACAATTCGCTGCTGGGTCGCGACAACGCTTACCCACGTGTACAGTGCTGTTTCGGCGGGCGTATGTGTAGGATGTACTAGCAAGTCCAGCAGATGTTACCAGGCTGTGGGAGAAGGTAAGGCATCGGTTCCGCTTAGATGGGGAAATGCAAAACACAGCCGCACTGTTTCAGAATAGAGACTACTGAACAGTCGCTGACGTGACTGCCACCTCGGGTGCACCAGCGCTAGGCCTCAGGGATCATAGGCTCCGTGGGGGTAGTATGAGGCCGCGATCCCTAGGGTTGATGTCAGCAGTGGGGAGTAAGACGCTCCCTTGGTCACCCCTTTCCCCGGTTCATGACCAGTTTCCTCCGAGTCTCCCCCCATGAACTGAGTTCCCGCTTCCGTCTGAGACGCTGTGTGTCTAAAAGGACCCCGTCACAGCATAGGCGTCTGTGTGGCTGGTGCGTCAGTGTTCACTTGGGCGTCTGTGTTCACTGTAGGTTCACGGGACGATTGTGTACACTAATATCATCTGGCTCCACTCGGCGTTCACTAACGTATTGATCAATCCTGGAAGCGGGCTGAAGTCTACCTGTATCCCACTCTACTGAGCCCGGTGATACAGCACTAAGGGGACTATTTACTAAGCCTTGGATGGAGATAAAGTACCACCAATCGGCTCTTAACTGTCGTTTTTCAAACCCAGCCTGTGACATGGCACTTAGGTGTTGATTGGCTGGGACTTTGCCTCCAGCGACTTTATCTCCATTCAAGGCTTAGTAAATAGACCCCTAAGTCTCTATCTACCTTTGAGTACAAATAGTTGTATAAGTGCCTGATGCATATGAGTCTAAACTATTACTGCTGTTTCTTTCGCTGTGCGACTGAATACATTTAAACTCCTATATAAGGTAATGCAGTAATGTTTCTCCTACGTACTTGAAATGTATCTGTAGTTGATTATGTGCTCATATTGCTTATTATACTAATGTATAACCTGTGACTGATTGCTAGTGTGATTGCTGACTTTACTAATAATTCTGTCAGTCTTCTGCGTATTCCGATCCTCTGTGCTGGTGCAAAGCAGGGAGGCATCGGATTGTATGTCACTTAAACAAAATTTAAAGCGATTGCGGTCACAAATTGTGTAGTAACACTGTACAGGTGTGTGATTTATTTATCATGTCTAAGAGAGGCAAGGGTGCGGAGGATACACCCTCCACAGCAGCACCAACACTCATTTCATGTTTGTCTTGCAAAGCTGGGTTAACTTCTCCGGATCTGGTTCAAAATGGATTATGTGCAAATTGTTTTAGCTTTCACCAAAGCCTCTTCAATAAGCCGAGGCAGGCACAGGTTCAAGTTGAACCCCCATGGGCTACTTTTGCACAGACATTATCCAGTATAGCTGAACAGATAATGCCAGCTCCTATACCATGGATAGTGTACCCTATTAACCATTACATGCAACATTCCACCTGGGGTTTATCCAGCACAGGTATTAGCAGGCTCTCAGCAAAAGCAGGCTGAAAGGCCGGTTGTAAGTAAATCACATAGATAACACATTCATTAGACATTATGCCTTTGATACCTTTGCCTCTCAGGACACTGAATTCGGGCGAAGGATTCTCCTGTCCAGTCAGGAGCGTCCCCACCACTAAATTGCTTTGGGACATCCCAATGTTATCCTGTGGATAACCTGTGGACCCTGCCAGAGAAATAATTGTTATGGTAGACTTACCGTTGATAACGCTATATCTCCTAAGTCCATAGGGATCCCACCCTGACGCACTTAATTTGAGGATCCTTTCACTCACTAACCTCATCCTTCTTGTACGGAAGGGTGTGCATGTGTGTTCTTCTCGCCTGATTAGGGCTCTCTATGATGCGCCTGCCTTGAGCTTTGGAAAAACGACTGATCTGCCTGAGCCAGGAGGGCCCGTTGCATGCTGGGAGGCCAAAAGCTTTGATCGTTTGGTGCCAATCCGCTGTCGCTACCTCATATCCCAATGTTATCCTGTGGATAACCTGTGGACTTAGGAGAAAAAGCGCTATCAACGGTTAGTCTACCATAACAATGATTTATTTATTACGTATGGCTGATAAGATATTTCTTGTCTGAAACACAGTACTAATAAATCATATCATAAGATGAGCACCATAGGTAAAGCATGGATTTGCCAGAAAATTTGTCAGTTCATAAAAAAATGGCTTTTGTGCATTCTCCCTCTCTGTTTCACCCTCTTCTTCTCTTTACCACACTCTCATTCCTACTTTCTACTTGTGTTTCTCCTAACGGCTAAGTCCAAGATTCTTTTTTTTCCAGTTCTCAGCCACCTGGTCCTCTCCTGCATGCCCTTCACTGCATTTGTCTTGATAAAGCACTTCTTTCCTGATTTCCTTCCTTCCGATTCAGCTGCTCCTTCACAAATAAATGTGATAACCTGCAAACTGGGTGTTTTGAAGTGGCTATCATTTATGAGGCAAAACCAACCTGGTTCTGCCATTTAACCGATTGCCGCTTTCTAACATCGGGCAAGTCGCAGGCTATTACATTTAACCCTCAGATTCTCGACCTCTGGCACATCCAGCCTTCCTTTGCATCAACACTATGTGTACAAAAGTATTCGGACGCCTGACAATTACACCAACAGGGACTGTAATGACTTTGTATTCAAATACATATACTTTAATATGGAGTTTGTCCCTCATTTGCAGCTATAACAGCTTCACTCTTCTTAGAAAGCTTTCCACAAGATTTTGGATTGTTTCTGTGGGGTTTTGTACCCATTCATTCTGTAGAGCATTTATGAGGTCAGGCACTGATGCTGGACGAGAAGGCCTGGCTCATCATCTCCGTTCCATTTCATCCCAAAGGTGCTCCATGGGGTTGAGGTCAGGGCTCTGTGCGGGCCAGTGAAGCTCTTCCACACTGAACTCATCAAACCTTGGGCCTGATTCAGACCAGATCACTGCTGCGGGCGATCAGGTCCTAACTGTGCATGCGTATGCACCGCAATGCACACGCTCGTCGCACAACAGCGGGCATCGCTGGTCAGTGGCAGGATGGTACGGGTTTTTGCAAGGTGATTGACATGAAGAGGCCGATTGTGGGTGGTAACTGACCGTTTACTGGGAGTGTCCAATCGTTTTCAGGGAGGGTGTCTGACGTGACTCAGCTCCGGCCCCGATCAGCCCGTTTTGATCGCACTGAAGGAGTAAGTCCTGGGCTGTGCAGAGACTGCACACAGTGTATTTTTGCAGCTTGGCTTACACATGGGATCGTACACTTGCATGGCGAATTTACACTCCTCTTGGGGCGGCGAGTATCTGAACTCAGGACAGCAAAGTTAGCAGCCTAGCGATCAGGTCTGAATCATCCCCCTGGTCTTTATAGTCCTTACTTTCTGCCCTGGGACACAGTCATGTAGGAACAGAAAAGGGCCTTCCCCCAAACTGTTTCCACAAAGATGGAATCATAGCATTATTCAAAATGTCTTGGTACGCTGAGGCATTAAAATTAACCTTTACTGGAGATAAGGGGCCTAGCCCAAACCCTGAAAAACAGCCCCATACCATTATCCCTCCTCCACCAAACTTCACAGTTGGCACAGTGCAATTAGGCAGGTAACATTCTCCCAGAATCTGTCAAACCCAGATTCGCCCATCTGATTCCACAGAACATGTTTCCTCTGCTCCACAGTCGTTGTGCGTTACACCACTCCATCCGACACTTGTCACTGGACTTGCTGATGTGTGGCCTGCATGCAGCGCTTAGCCATAGAAACCCATTCCATTAAGATCCCACCGCACAGTTTTTGTATTGCCAGTGGTGATTCTGAACTCTTCAGCTATGGAATCAGCAGAACGTTTGCGACTTTTACGCACCATGCACTTTAGCAGTTGTTACCCTGCTCTGATTTTGCATGGTCTTCTGCTTTGTGGCTGAGTTGCTGTTTTCCAAAATGCTTCCACTTTCTAATAATATCACTTACAGTTGACCGTGGAATATCCAGCAGGGATGAAATTTCATGAACCGTCTTATTGCAAAGGTGGCATTCTATCACAGTACCACGCTTGAAGTTACTGAGTTCATCAAAATTACCCATTTTGTATCTTATATGTTTGCAAATGAAGACTGCATGGCTAGGTACTTGATTTTAAACACCTGTAGCAACAGGTCTGATTAAAACACCTGAATTCAATAATTAACAGGTGCGGCCAAATACTTTTGTCCTTATAGTGGACATATTCCTATAAGAATCTTCTGATTTTCTCGCTTTACTCTTCTTGTCTTGATTTAAGTAATTTGCTTATATGGCCTTACCTCCCCTAAACTGACAGCACCCAAATCAGGCACTTCTCCCTTAACATCCTGACTTCTCTGTAGTCTGGTCACCAGCTGCCTTCCTGCTATCCCCAAAAGCATTGTTCAAACATAGCCACAAACTTACTATATCCAAGACAAAGATAATCATCCTCTGTGTCATCACCACCCATCAAATCTCCATCATCAGCAACATCACGGTTGCCTCTGACTACCGATCATGCTGCCTTGCTGTCACCCTTGGCTCTGACCTCTGCTATACTGCTTGTCCAGTCTGTCACCCTTGCTTATTTAGAATGTATCTTGTCCATCATCTCATCCTCTTCTGACCGAAGTACTATAGTTTGATTATTGATGATCTATGGATTCTCGCTATCGGTTGGAAACGATTAATGGTTGATTTATCAATGGTCCACACCTGCGGCTGTCATCCATGTTCGGACTTCAACTGCCGATCTACACCATCAGTGGCAATATTAGTCACCATCATTATCATCCAAGAGATGATTATTGTTAACCACTGATGATCGTTGACCATGTTGGCTACTGCAACTTCCTCCTATCTGGCATTCCCCTCACACATTTGTAACTGCTTCAGTCCATTCGAAATGACACATTAAGGCTTTCTCTCTTACGGCATAGGACTGCAGAACGCTACACAGCTCTCCATATTCTCCAAAATACAAATCAGTTACCCTCAAAGCCACCAAACTTCTCAACCAAGCCTCATCTTAAAATATGACCCATCTTGATTCTCTTTGACCTCCCTTGTCTCCTTTCTGATAACCACCTCTATCCACCACTTATGTGGATAGAGGTGGTTACTCTTCTCTTACCAATTATTGTGCCTCATCATACTGATAAGAAAATCCACCTCTTTACTAGAACCTACCCTACTCAAACAGATCTAACCCGACAACTGTCCCTATTTCCATCCAGCGTATCAGGTTTCTTTTCATGTACAGTAAAATATATTTTTTAAATAATATTTTGGCAAGTTGTATTTACAAATATGAGCATGAGTAATGCCAAGATGCTATCCAAGAGGCATCAATGCACTTTCATTTTTTTTCACAGAACCATTATAGACTAATTAGTAGATCTGCAAAGCAGTCATTACCACAAAGCATCTGTCGGCTGTGACACACTCTCTGTTCGTCTGCCAGTACTCTTTAGCTCCTCATTGCGGAGTGGGGGTTTAATTCTATTATTATTATTATTATTATTATTATTATTATTATTATTTTGCTCATGGTTTCTAGCTAGTAATATTTTGTGAATTTATCATAATGTCTTGCATGGTTGCTTTTGCTGCATCCATTCTGAATTGTACACTGATGTTTGCATTGGTATTTGGAAGATATACTCAGTTTTGTTATTAATGTGAGTGGCCTATCTTTTATCTTTATTTATTTTACAATTTATTTGACCAGGGTCAGAGTATTTCTTTTTCATCCACTAGGGGTCACTGGAGTACTCTTGGGATATGGATGGCTTCCGCAGGAACAAGGCACTGAATAATTAAATTTAGAACTCTCCTCCCCTCCATATCCCAGAGTACCTCAGTGTTTTTTCTGTGCTCATAGTAGCAACAAGGATTGTGTGGAGCTTATCCACACTACTTTTGAATATTTTTTATTTTATTTTATTTTTTACAACATTTTCCACATCCCTTCCCCCCTTCCAATAGGCGTGGGTCCGTGATAGTGGAAGCTGCTACAAGCAGCTGTGGCGTGTCGGGCCTCTCTAAAAGAGCTCCCTCACAGCCACGTGCAGGACTACCTGCAGGAAAGGCTGGACGGAGCTTACAGAAGAAGCCCCGTCATAGCCCCTCACCACAGGCGTCCAGGTATGTTGGGGACGGGGCGGTCAGCTCACGCTGCCACCCCGCTGTGTGGGGACACTGTTGTGAAGTGCCGAGCCGCACGCCGCCGCTTCCAGGACACCGCCGCTATGTGGGCGCCCGCCGCCGCTACCTGGTCACCGCCGCTATGTGCTGCCTCCCGCCGCTCACAGAGCCGCGCCGGCCGCATTCACCACACATAGCCGCCGCTCCACGGCTCTATGCAGCACGCTCCCCAGCTCCCGCTACCGCTCCCCGGCTACCTCTACCTCAGCTCCTCGCATGTAACCCCCGGCTCCGTGTAATAGACAGCGGTACAGGGAGGGGGGGGGGGTTGGGGGGGGAAGCACACACACAAGGGGGGAGAAGTGTGCCCATAGCAGCAGCAGAACGCTGCATGGGTTATTAGATAGATAGGCTATTAAGCCTTTTTTAACAGGATTATTCACTGGTTATATCTGTTTGGAACAGTTATAATCTGCACTTTGTTTTATACTGTAAGCATGGGGGGGGGGCATTTTAACCGTGCTTCCTGTTTCTTCCTGTTGTGATTCCAGAACGTTCCTGTACTACATCTCTACTCCACCGAAGGTGCAGGGGTGTTAGTGGGAATTTGGGATCAGATTTCATATAGACTGGCGTGCACTGCACTTGGCCAGATATATATATATATATATATATATATATATATATATAGAGAGAGACACCTTAGTACTATTTTACTGAGTCGTGCAAGTTGTCTGTCTTTGTATTTTGTGTTGTCTGTCTGCATAATGAGTAAGGCACCAGCAAAAACAAAAAAGCTGTTTCACTGCCATGTCTGTAAGAGTGTGTTACCGGATGGATCTACCACATGAACAGTATGTTTTGTGGATTCAGCTACGAATACAAGTTCGGCTCCGGTTTCAAAGCCGGTTTCATCCCCGGACCCTCCATGGGCTATGCTAGCAGATGTCCTGGCTGGATTGCAATCAGAATTGGCCGCCGCTCGACAAGAGCGGGAAGCGACAAGATCTGAGTCTAGGGTGAGACCGCTAGAACTACCGGAGGGGTCTCAGCCTTACCAAAAGTCCAAGTCCACTTTGGGTAGAAGGGATAAATTTCATTTGTCTTATGATTTACCAGTTTCTGCTATGTTGCATTCTGACGATTCTATGCCAGACCTCTTTGCGCAAGATGACGGTGAGGAGGGCGAAGTAGACCAGCAGTCAGATAGTGACGATTTTGACAGCCCGGGCATTGATAATCTCATCAGAGCGGTGCGTCAGTCTCTGAAGTTTACAGAAACTGAGGAGCCCCTGACAAATGATGAAGTCGTCTTTACTAAACGACAGAGAACTCCAATGTGTTTTCCTGTTTCGGAATCTCTTAATAAGATGTTACTAGAAGCACGAAAGAATCCGGATAAACGGTTTTCTATACCTCGCAGATTTAAGTCTAGTTACCCGTTTCCAGAGTTTGTGACAGCTACATGGAAGAATCCGCCATTGGTGGATTCGTCTGTCTAAACTTACATAGAAATTAACCATACCAGTACCAACTGCTACTACGCTTAAAGACCCTTCGGACCGTAAAATAGATGCTATGCTAAAGTCCATGTATATAGCAGCAGGAGTGTTGCTTAGACCTGGGTTGGTTGGCATTTGGGTAACTAAGGCGCTAATGGTATGGATAACAGAACTCAAGTCTGCCCTACGTGACGATCACCTTATACTTCTCGCTGATCAAATCTGGGAAGCTGCTGATTATCTATGTACAGCTTCTACTGACGTCTGTCAGCTCACTTCTCGCCTTTCATCGTTGCTAGTTACAGCAAGACGAGCACTCTGGCTGCATTCTTGGCAAGCGGAGGCGGAGATCAAAAGAGGTATAGAGGCGTTACCTTACGGTGGCGAGAAGTTGTTTGGTCCTGAATTGGACAAATGGATTTCTGTGGCCAAGGGAGGAAAGTCTGTTTTCTTACCATTGCCTCCAACAGTACCTAGACGGAGATACTCTGGACCTGCGTCCAAATCCTTTAGACCTCAGTCCTTTTGCGGGCATGGCAGAGGAACAGCCACGCCTGGTAGAAGAGGTCGAGGACGTGGTTTCCAACAAACCAACACCAGTCGTCAGGATGCTAAGGTCACCGACAAGCCAGTGGCATGACGGGCTCCCAGCCCATCTCGGATCTCCAATTGTGGGAGCACGCCTTCAGACGTTCCAGTTGGCGTGGCTCCAGACGTCCACAGATGGGTGGATCCGCAATTTAGTGTTAAAAGGTTACAAAATAGAGTTCGACTGTCTCCCGCCACTGCGGTTTTTCAAGACAGGACTGCCTGTGTCAGACGACAAGAGGGCGGTTCTGCAAATTGCCATTCAGTCTCTGCTGGATGCAGCAGTTTTGATTCCGGTCCCTGTACACCAACAAGGTCAGGGTTATTATTCCAGTCTGTTTGTGGTACCAAAGCCGGATGGCTCGGTCAGGCCAATATTGAACTTAAAGGGTCTCAATCAGTACGTCACTTACTACAGATTCAAGATGGAATCTCTGCGGTCAGTAATTGCAGGTTTAGAGCCACAGGAATTCATGATTGGACTGGATCTCAAGGATGCGTACTTACACGTTCCGATTTGGCCACCTCATCAGAGGTTCTTGTGATTTGCAATACGGCAGAACCATTACCAGTTTCAGGCTCTACCGTTTGGCCTCTCGTCAGCGCCTCGGGTATTCACCAAGGTGATGTCTGTGATGATAGCTCATCTCAGATCCCTGGGAGTGATAATAGTTCCGTACTTGGACGATTTGCTCATCAAAGCTCCGTCTCAACAGATGCCCCTCCAACATGCGTTGCTGACGTACAATGTACTGGTTCAGCACGGTTGGATTGTCAACTTCAAGAAATCACATCTGATTCCGTCTCAACGACTTAAATTCCTAGGTATGATTCTCAATACGGTAAATCAAAGAATTTATCTACCAGAACAGAAAGTACAGGTCATTCGTCATCTGGTACAATTAGTGCTCAAGCCACGCACAGTCTCGGTACATTTGTGCATTCGCCTCTTAGGCACAATGGTGGCGGCTTTCGAAGCGCTTCAGTTCGGGAGATTTCACTCACGTCCTTTTCAACTGGATGTGCTCGCACAGTGGTCGGGCTCGCATCTGCAGATTCACCACATGGTGAGGTTGTCGCCACGGGCCAGAGTGTCTCTACTCTGGTGGCTCAAAGTACACAATCTAACCGCAGGGTAACGGTTCGGCGCCTGGAATTGGATAATTCTAACGACGGACGCGAGTCTCAGAGGTTGGGGAGCTGTAGTTCAAAATTTTCAGCTCCAGGGTCTCTGGGCGGATCACGAAAGATTGCTGTCTATAAATGTCCTGGAACTCCGGGCAATTTACAATGCGCTACGACAAGCAGTGCACACGCTTCGGTCTCAGACTGTTCAGGTGCAGAACTGACTTACTACACGATAAAAGAAGTTGTGGACCTAATTCAAACAATTGGAGTAAGAACTTTTTTGAAAAACACCTTTTTCTTGAAAAAACACCTTTTTCTGATATGCGCCAATGTGAGAAAGAATATTTTTTTGTACTGTAAACTATTGTGGTGAAGTTGTGAGACACTACTCTTTCTTATAGGCTGCTATTCAGTGCTAGCGCATCCATTGTCAAAATTATTTGTTGTATTATAATTGTTCACTAAGATTTTGGAAGCTGCTGGCAATGTTTACCTTTAGAGAGAAGAGGAGGGAATTGTTACCAAATTTGTTTAATAATGAACAAGGTGATGTTGAGATTATGGATGAGGATTTCACCTCATTACTCCATAAATTAGAGAATGTGGTTCTGAAAGAAAATAGAACGTGGTGGGAAATAATTGCACTTGAACGGTATGAAGCAGACCATCTTATTCCAAAGGGATTAAAAATACAAAAAGCCCCCTCTTTTAACTTAACAGATGATAATTTTATTAAAGAATGGAATTCAATTTTGAATCAATGTTCACTGAAACTGATAGGTCTTATATTAAAAGAACGTAGAAAAAATCTACAGTCTTTAACAGCAGAAATAGAGCGATTACAGACGCTTGTAGACCCAGCTAAAGATCTAGAAGATTTTAAGGAAGCTGAAATTGAGATACTTCGTAAGTTAAATAAAGAAACCAGAGATTTGAGGGAAAGGAAACAAAGGAAATACAATAGAGATATTAGGGAAAGAGATGAACAAAACACAAGTAATATTCAGAAAGAGGAAAAATTACCCCCAAGTAGTAAGAAGATCAATGATGATAAAAAACAAAAGTCATCAACCAATAAACAGTTTTCTAGATCCGAGACTAATAAAGGAACCTATAATCAACATAGAGACAATAATTGGATAACAGTAGGAAAGGATAAACGAGAAAGATACAATTATTTCAAATCTCCTTATCATATGCAAAATAATGACCAATATGATAACTACCATTTAAGAAGACCAAATTTTAAAAGACATGAGAATTGGAGGGAGAGAGAAAAGGATACACAGAGGGAATATGAACCAAGAAATAATTACATACCAGTTATGAGGAATAAATATGAGAACTTGCAACGTGAGGATGAAATATATTCACCTTTTTTAGACGTAAGACACAGAACAAGGAGGAGAGTTTGACAAAAAATAATAATAAAAAATCCCTAATTAAAAAAAGAAAGAGGGGGAAAAGAGGAGGTCAAAAGAGATTGAAACCAAGAGAGAATTCAGTGGCCACTATTTTGAGAGAAAAGGAAGCCACCAGAATATTTAATTTAAGTAAAAGAGACCTTACAGAATGTGAAATAATGGTTCTTAAGAAAGGACTAAAATTTTCCCCAACTAGTCAACTTGATCCCTTTGATTTTTATGTAGATCTAAATAAATTTGAGCGAAAACTCACAATAAAAAGATTTTTTGCTAATAAGGATAGTACAAATTGTGACTCAGAAGCTCCCTCTGGTTCTATATTCAAACCCAAATCGACCTTTTTCCCTACACATCAAAGAGGCAGTTTTATTGAATGCTTTAGCAAAGTAGTAAATAAGGAGGTAGAGTCACTTTTAAAGAAGAAAAGCAAAAGAAAATGCAATCTCACTAAGAGGGAATTTCAAGCACTGAGTTCCCTTAGGGATGATAAAAATCTTATTATTAAGCCGTCAGATAAGGGTGGAGGGGTGGTCCTAATGGACAAAGAGGCATATATGTTGGAGATTATGAAACAATTAGATAATGGGGACACTTATAAAAAACTTAAAAGTGACCCCACTCTTAGAATTATGAAGGAATTACAGATATTCCTGAATGAATCATTGCAAAATGGAGCAATTACAAAATCTGAATTCGAGTTCATGAATATAAAATCTCCATCAACCCCGACTATATATGTCCTCCCAAAAATCCACAAGGACCCCCTTCACCCTCCCGGAAGACCAATCATAGCCGGCATAAACAGTTTAACATCAAATTTATCTGCGGTAATTGATTTTTATCTCCAACCACTAGTGAAACAAACTAGGGCATTTTTAAAGGATACCAGAGACGTACTTAATATTGTAGAAAAAGTGGATTGGAAGGAAAGTTATTTTCTAATTAGTGGAGATGTGTCCACTCTGTATACAATTATTGATATGGACATTGGTATACGTGCTGTTACATATTTTTTGGAAAAATCCGACTTGTCTCTGGAAATTAAGGAATTTATTTTGAGGGGTATCAGATTTATTTTGAAAAATAATTATTTTTATTTTAATGGTATCTATTATGTCCAGAATGTGGGCACCGCCATGGGCACCAGGTTCGCCCCCAGCTATGCCAATTTATTTATGGCATTTTGGGAAGAATCTGTCATCTGGAAGGATGACCAGCTGGGGGCGGGCCTGGTGACATGGCGGAGGTACATAGACGATGTCTTGTTCATATGGAATGATACAGAAGACAGTCTTAGTAATTTTTGTAAATCTTTGAATAATAATGAAGTCAATATTAGACTGACTTTTGCAATTAGTCAGACAGAGATTAATTTTCTAGACCTCTCAATCTATAATCAGAATGGTACATTAAAAACAAGAACTTTTAGGAAAAGTACAGACTCCAATGCGTATATAGACAGAACAAGTATGCATCACGACAACTGGCTTGATGGGGTCCCTTATGGACAGTTCCTACGCATCAAGAGGAACTGTACGGATAGTGAAGTCTGTACACAACAATTTAATGAAATAGAATCACGATTTGAGGATAAGGGATATGATATAAAGAAAGTGAAAGCTGCACGTGAAAAGGCTGAAATGATGGAGAGAAGCCAACTTTTAGATACTAATCGAATTAAAGAACCTCGCAACACACAACAGTGGGCGTTTTTATGTAATTTTAGTAATCATCATAAAGAAATTGAGTATGTTTTTAGAAAACACTGGTATATTTTAAAAGAAGATCCCGTGTTAGTCAATCAATTGCCAGATAAACCTTCTTTTATTTATAGACGGGCCAAAACATTAAAAGACTCATTGGTCCACAGTGCAATAGAAGTTAATAAAAGAACAAGCACACGGACTCAGGGGTTCCACAGATGTGGGATATGTGTCATGTGTCGCAATGTGAAAGGGGAGTCCAAAATTAAGGAATTTGAGATCAACGGAATGAAGTACCCAATAAGGGACTTCATTACATGTAATACGAAAAACGTGGTTTATGTAATGGAGTGTAAATGTGGGATGTATTATGTTGGCAAAACCACGAGAAATTTAAAAACACGCCTTGCAGAACACATTTATAATGTAAAAAAGGGATTAGAGACCCATACTTTCTCTATGCACTTTAAATTAAAACACAATTGTAATCCGAATGAAATCAAATCATTTTTTGGTATACAGACCATTCAAACAAATTGGAAAGATAGGAACCTTGAATCCAAACTTGCTAAAACAGAAATGAGGTGGATTTTTAAATTAAATACTTTGGTCCCAAATGGTCTTAATGGGGAATTTGAAATAAAATGGTTTTTATGATTATTACTTTTAATATAAGTTTTTTTCTCTTTTTATATATTTATGGATTATTTATGGACTCTGTTGGACTTATTTACTGCTGGGAATGCACCGCACTTTAAAAACTATTGAAAACGAATGGAACACAACTGTCCACATTCCGTTTCTGCCGGAGAGTAGAAAACATAACATCCGGATTTGGAAAGAAGAGATTAGGTGGAACGCATGATTGGATCACGGATATGCTATGTGAAGACTAATGGAACGCATGCTTAACTTCCGGAACTAGCGCTGTGACGATACGTCACTACCGCCGGAAGTGAACGGAATGATCTCGGCCGTGGATAGCGGCTAATTGATAACAGGAAGTGAGGTGTTACTGATAGATGCGGTGCGGTTTGATGATGTCATTAAGTCCGGACGGGCGGGAAAATTAAGCCCAATTATTCATTTTAGAAGGGGTATAAATATAAGAGCCCAGTGTACTCTCACCATGCCTCTGAGGAAGGACGTTTGGTCCGAAAAGCTTTAGGTGCTGGTGAGACCATTTCCAGGGATCAATATCACGATATCCACCATTCTCCAGACGAGGTGAAAGAATCCCGGGCTTTCGGCCTCTGAACCCCAATACCATCTGGGACGGGTAATAGAGTGGAGTTTTGACATCTGTGATGATCCTACCCACAAGTTGTGGTGATATGCTTGTATTTTATGTTTTTATGTGAGTTTAATGTAATAAATTTATCCTGCTATATTTTTGATCAGACAATATTGCACTAGACTCCTTCTTCTTTTTTTGGGTTTGAGAACTTGTTTCTCGGTCGCTGAACCCTGATTTGGGACGACTAATAGAAGGGGACCTGACATCTGTGACGATCCATACCCATTGATTATGGTGACAGGCGTGTTGATATGATTTCAATGTGAGTTTAATAATATATACTTTGCTCAATTGATCAGACAATATTGCACCAGATCTGTAATTTCTTCTCTTTGAGATTGAGAATCTATCACCTATACTGAGGAGAACTGACTTACTACACGATAAAAGAAGTTGTGGACCTAATTCAAACAATTGGAGTAAGAACTTTTTTGAAAAACACCTTTTTCTTGAAAAAACACCTTTTTCTGATATGCGCCAATGTGAGAAAGAATATTTTTTTGTACTGTAAACTATTGTGGTGAAGTTGTGAGACACCACTCTTTCTTATAGGCTGCTATTCAGTGCTAGCGCATCCATTGTCAAAATTATTTGTTGTACTGATACACTGAGGTTGAAGAGATGTAATAGGAATTGCCAGAGATTACCGTACGGAACTGGTATGAGGAACGATGTGCGGAACTCACCGCTGGAGCAAAAGTTCGATGGTGAGCATCGATGAATACTGTGATCCGATATTGTGTGGAAGGATATGCAGAGCGATATAAGAATACTGCTGGAGATGACGTGAAGCACCACTGTAGGCAGATGGTAACACCAAGCACTGCTGGAAGCTGGAGGCGATGGAACGCTGGAAGCTGGAAGCCAGTGACAACTGTACCATAGAAGCTAGTGAGTGATGCAGTAGATATTGGAAGTGGCAACGATACCAGAACACCGCTGGAAGCTGGGAGCAGAGTAGGTCCAAAGCTGGAAGCCGATGTCAGGATCGCAGAAGATAGCCAGGAAGCAGAGCTGGAACACTGCAGGAGTCAGGCTGCACCGCAAGGTGGTAATTGGTGCTGGTCTTTTGGAGAAGCTGCATCACAGGAGCTGGAATACCTGGAAAGTCAAGCTGTAAATTCACCAAACAGGAGAGACA